>NW_017674932.1:0-29475 GCF_001879085.1 Nicotiana attenuata
AGTTGGAATTCCAGGCAGTCACAAGTTCTCTTCTTTAAGTCCACAATGAATTCGATTCCTTCACTATTTATTCTAAACAACATTGAGTCAAGGTTGAACACCTAACAAGGAATAAAAAATTAAGACAAGCTATATTAGTGTATTTTTGCTTCAAAAAGAAAAAGTATGAATTTTTTTAAATGTAAGCAGTAAATCGGTGCAACAAATATAAAAAAGCTAGAAGTTTAATAAATATACTCACAAACATTTTGCAAGCCAAGTCCATCTTCTTAGTCATCTCTTCTTCTGCCCATATTGATACTCTATGAAAAGTTTCATTTGCCTTTTTTCTCCGTTCGTAAAACCACTCTCCCAACTTTTCTTGGATGAAATCTAACATTCTTAAAATAGGCATTTCTCTCCCTTTTAGTAAAACGGAATTCATTGATTCTACCATGTTTGTTGTTAGCATATCATAACGTCACCGTGGGAACCACAATCGAGCCCATCTCTCGGGAGGCTCTTCTATTATATAATTGTATGTTTTCTTGTCAATACTTTTGAGTTGGGACATTAACTTATTAAAATCTTCACGTTTGTATGACCTTGCAGCACTTTGAAAAAGATTTATTACCGTGGCTTTTGCATGTCTTTGCTTTAAATTTTTCTCAAAGTGATAGAGGCAGATACCATGGTGAGCTTCAGGAAAAACTTTTCTAATCCCATTTGCGATCGATTGGTTTCTATCTGACAAGAAAACCAGTTCACGACGGACTTGAATTGCTTCTCATTTCCCCGAAGAACCAAATGTATGCCTCATTATTTTATGATTCTGCTACACCAAAACATAGAGGAAAGATTTGATTGTTTACATTCTTTGATACAGGAACAAATAGAACACCACGATATTTGGACTTTAAAAACGTTGCATCTACTGCAATAACGGGTCTACAGTAGGACCAACCAGCTACTGATGCCGCAGGAGCAAAGAACATGTAAGCAAATCTGTGCAGTGAAACACAAAAAAAACAAATCAAAAGTTGTGAATTTTTTCAAATAGGAACATTTGAAACTTCAGGCTGATGGTTAGTATTGTTTTGCTTACCTATTTTGCGCATCTCTTTTTATGCTTGTGTACGTTCCTGGGTTTTTGGCCACCATCATGTGTAGGTATGAAGGAAGAATCTGGTAGTTCTCTTCAGGTGTTCCCCTTATGCAAGCAACAACTTTTTGAATAGCACGCCATGCCTTGTGATAACCAATGCCAATTCCAAATTTCTTTTTCATTTCATTTTCTACAAAGGCTGGTGTAACCTCTATCTTTTTGTCTCGAACATGTTCTATAATTTGTTCACTTATAAAATTTGATGTAGCATGCTTCTGATCTGATTTTCTTGCATCAACCGAGCATTCATGGATGTTATGATATTTTATCACCCTGAACAGTGTGGAATGTTTTATTCTGGTAGCACGTACATTCCAACCACATTTGTCCACGATGCATTTCAGCTCGTATCTCTTGGAACATGATCTAACAGCAGTGAATTCAACTTTCTGGTTTATCTCCAAGCTGCAGAAAAATTTAGTCATGTTTTGTTTGTTCTCAAAGATTGATCCAACTCTTACTTCCTCAGGCAACACATCGTGCCTAAGTATTTTACATGGTGGAGATTCTTTCACCTTTCTCCTCACTCTTTTTCTTGATTTCTGAGAAGTACAAGAACTTTCAGCAATTTCTTCAATTCTATCTGATGTTATCGGTATAAGCTCCATGTTTACTTCATCTTCATTGTTGCTTATCATTGCAGAAGGTAACAAAAAGGTTTGTTGGATTGTGTGTTGGTTGTCAATTTGCATTATTAGTTGTCCTTCTTCTTCTTGGTCATCGACAAACTGGTATGAATTTATTAGAGGAGGGGGTAATTGTTGCAGCACTATGTATTCTGAAGCAACTGTAATGTTAGAAGGTTGTTGCCCGTTGTCTACTTCCATTATTGGTTGTCGTACTTCATGTTGATAGTCAGCAAAAGGTTCTGAATCTAACGCATATGCAAGAGATTGGTTGAATGCTGCAGATTCTGAAGGTTGTATTTTTTCGATGACGAAATGGCAATTCTTGTAGGCTGAATCAGTTGTAAGCAAATGTATACACGTACTGAGTTCTTCATCTGAAGTTACAAGCATTCCTTTGCTTGTATTTAGTTTGATATCAAACCATACTTTTAATGCATATCTAGTTGAATCAATATTTGCAACTTCACTAATTTTCTTCAGGAAAGTATTGAATGATATGTCCTTATTAAGTAGAACAAGTTTTGTATCATGATCCAAGTATTTGAAATCAGGAGTCCAACTCCCATTGAAAGTTATAACAACGCAAATCGAACTCATCCTGTAGACTGTAGTTTTGGTTAAAAGTCATAACAAAAGTGTCAAATGTAGGACAAAAACTTCGGCTCATCACTAAATACACCAAATAAACAAAAGCTTTACGACAAATACTATAGAGTCCAGGACAAAAACTTCAGCTTATCAATTGCTGAAGTTTTTAAAAATGAACTAAATAACTTCAGCACATTGGGCTGAAGTTATTTGAAAAAGCTTTAGGACAAAAACTATCGAGTGCAGGAGAAAAACTTCAGCTTATCAAGTGCTGAAGTTTTTAGAAATGAACTAAATAACTTCAGCACATTGAGCTGAAGTTATTTGAAAAAGCTTTTGGACAAAACCTATCGAGTGCAGGAGAAAAACTTTAAAAACTTCAGCTTATCAAGTGCTGAAGTTTTTTGAAATGAACTAAATAACTTCAGCACATTGAGCTGAAGTTATTTGAAAAAGCTTTTGGACAAAACCTATCGAGTGCAGGAGAAAAACTTCAGTTTATCAAGTGCTGAAGTTTTTTGAAATGAACTAAATAACTTCAGCACATTGAGCTGAAGTTTTAGAAAATGAATTCAACAAACTTGAGCACGTTTTAGCATTAATTGCATAGTACACAGGAGTGAACATAATAAAGACAATTAAAGTAGTAATTATATTCCGTTGGGGTTATATGTTAGTGTAATAATTACATTCCTATCACTTTCATGCATGTTTTTCTTTAGACAATGTTTAAAATTCCTCTTTGCCTTTTCATATACCATGCACAAGTTTTTTTCCCCTATAAAAGCACGCTATACTTTGAGAGTTTATTCACTCAAACAAATATATTCTAGCAGACATAATATACAAAAAGGAGAAAAATGGATGTTGTCATCAGGCAAATAGTAGAAGAAATCAAGCAAGACATTATAGAGGCCTTTGAGGTGAAACTGGATGAGCTCATAGACAAATACGATAGGGAGCTCGGAGAAATCAACAACAAGCTCGATACGCTTGTGATGTATGCAAGATTTGATAATCTTGCTGATGAAGATGCTCGTCCATCTGGTAGTGACAACGACGATGACGACGACGATGATGATAATATGGACAATTAGTTTTTCTTTTTGTTATTTTTGTTATTTATGTTAATTTATCGTTTTAATGTTTAATGAAATGTTAAGTTTTTGTTACAAGTTTTTTGTGCGTTTTTTCTAATATTAATTCTATTCAATATTAATTTTTAATTTATCCAGTGTAGGAGGAAAACTTCAGCTCCTGTTGCTGAAGTTTTTAAATAATAACTAAAAAACTACAGCACATAGGCCGAAGTTTTTGGTGCAATATCAATTTTTAATTTAGCCAGTGTAGGAGGAAAACTTCAGCTCCTCCTGCTGAAGTTTTTAAATAATAACTAAAAAACTTCAGCACCTTGGCCGAAGTTTTTGGTGTAATATGATTTTTTAATTTAGCAAGTGTAGGAGGAAAACTTCAGCTCCTCCTTCTGAAGTTTTTAAGTAATAAGTAAAAAACTTCAGCACCTAGGCCGAAGTTTTTTGATGCAATATGAATTTTTTAATTTAGGCAATGTAGGAGGAAAACTTCAGCTCTGCCTGCTGAAGTTTTTAAGTAATAACTAAAAAACTTAAGCAACTATGCCCAAGTTTTTTGATGCAGTATGAAATTTTAATTTATGTTTTATTATTTTTTACCCAGTGTACGAGGAAAACTTCAGCTTTTAATTATTAACAAAAAAACTTCAGCAACTATGCCAAAGTTTTAAAACAATCATATAATGTTTTAATATAATTTCTTCTTCGATGTGTTATTTGCCAGCTCGTTAACTAATAACTTCAGAATAGAATGTTAGAATTCATCGTCAAATAGATTTAGAATTGCAAATTCAGCATATAATTCAATCAATCAATCAGAAAACATATAATTCAAAAACTATTTTTGAATTCTGGAGATGAATTTGAATACTTACAATGTATTTGAATTTGAATTTGAATTTGGAATTTGATATGGAATTTGAATGCGAGACGCGATTTCCGGAGAGACGGGCTGATGGAGGAGATACGGAGGAGATCTGGAATTTGAATCTGGGAATACGGAGGAGAGACAGACCTTTATATGTTTTTGAAGGGGTATAATGGTCATATTATTACGGATTTTTTGTTAGTTGGTTACGAAATCAATAGTTTTTAAAAACAGGGTGTAGGTTAAAAGGTGACATAAAAATAGGATACGACTGCAAATCGCCCTGTATGAAACCTCGTCTCGGTTTAAACTCATCTCAGGCTGATATTATATAGTATAAAATAAAAAGTTATATTTTCTATTCCTAAAAGGCTAAATGACGTAAAGCTAGCCAATTTCATGATGATACCTCACCGTACAAAAAAAAATGCTGGAGAAAAAAAAATGAAAAAGGAGAGTTATCATACACCAAATGATAACTAAGGAGAAGAGAATTACAACTAGAAGGAACCATATGGGCCTTTAACTTTCTTTATTTTGGGCCACAAAATTACAGGCCCAAGATTCCATTTTTAGCTCAGAATTTGAAGCATCTGAAGTGGAATAGCGCCAAAAAGAACAGATTATTTTTTGTGACAGATATTTTCAGTTAATCTCTTTTCTTATCCCTCTAGTCAGTAACCCTTTAGTAGCATAATTGAAACTTCAGCAAAAAATTTAAAAAAAAAATATGAGTTGTTCTTTGAATCATTTACCTGCAATTACTTTGAAAAATGGTTCAGTACACAGAATTTCTAAAAGGGTGTCTGGTTCTATGTTGAACACAAGAGCTATGGCTAAAGAACTGTACTTTAACCATGATGGTTCTACAACAAAGAAACTTCTGGTCATTATGTGTTCTTCTTTTTTTTTTTTGGCTATATTTTTGTTGATTTTCAAGATTTTGAGTTGGGTGAAATTATTGTGCAGGCAGGTGTGGATTTGGTAGCAGAGTTGGTTGGAGTGACAATGGGTCCAAAGGGAAGGAATGTAGTGCTTGGAAATAAGTATGGTCCTCCCAAGATTGTTAATGATGGTGAAACTGTTCTTAAAGAGGTACATTACAAGCATTAACAACATTGTTTTTAGTGGCGAAGCCAGAAATTTTGCTAAGAATGTTCAAGATTTAATATATATATATATATATATATTTGAATTAAATATAGTATTATTTTCTGGCGAAGGGTATTTAGAACAGACCACCCTTCAACATGTGTAGCTATGCCTTTGATTAGGGGCGGAGCCATAGTGTTGGTTGTGGGTTCGGCCGAATCCATTAACTTTTGTTCAAACTTTATATTTGTATTAATAAATCAAGATTATAATCCTGAACCCATAAGGTTCAAATTCTAGCTCCGCCTCTGCCTCTGATAGTTATATGCTTACATTTGATGGGCCTATGGTATTCAGGGTTTTAATTGTCTTCTTGTCTATGGAGATATAGAGGTGTGCCATCTTAAAAGATCACTTCATTCTGCATAGTGGAAGTTACTATTGTTGCTTGTTTGAATTTCAATGTGTCATGTCTTCTCTTGACATTTTCTGGGGCCTACTGCCTACAGTTGATGCTTCTTCCATTCTCCTACTTGTTCTGCTTTCTCCACCAATTTTGGTTTTGTCATTTCTGGAACTTATAGGGGAACTCTTAGTTAATTGTCCTCTCCTTTTATTTTTTATTTTTTTAATGATGTGATGCACATAGGCCTATTTATATTACAATATAAACCAGGTATATA
Source organism: Nicotiana attenuata (assembly GCF_001879085.1). Taxonomy (NCBI): domain Eukaryota; kingdom Viridiplantae; phylum Streptophyta; class Magnoliopsida; order Solanales; family Solanaceae; genus Nicotiana; species Nicotiana attenuata. Next base: position 6,096 of record NW_017674932.1, read on the forward strand.
AGCAAAAAGTTATAAACAAATTGTACCAAGTATATCCATGTAGTAATTGTACATAGGTATTTTTGAATGCTGATTGAAGATAGCTTAAAGTGTTTTCAATAGTAAATTTAGGTATAAAGTCAGGTTTTGAGCTTCTCTAATTCAACTTACTTTCGAATTCGATGGACTAGTGATGCTTCATGTTTTTCCTTTTCCACCTGGCTATCATGCACTGAATATACCCGTTGTTTTCAGTACAGATTCAGCTGGAGGATCCTTTGGAAAATGTCGGAGTAAAATTGGTTAGGGAAGCCGGTGCCAAGACTAATAATCTTGCTGGTGATGGTTGCACAACATCTATAGTGCTTGCTCGGGGTCTGATTGCTGAAGGTGTCAAGGTTGAATAGAATGGAATAACCTAGACTGCTTTCATGTTTCAGTTATTTCTGGTATAATGGTGATTACTTATTATCTTTCTCTAGGTTACTGCAATGGGCGCAAATGTTGTCCAAGTGTCTCGCGGAATTGAGAAAACTGCTAAAGCCCTCGTTTCTGAGCTCAAGCTGATGTCCAGAGAGGTATGAGGAAGGACAAATTACTTTCCCTTTTTGATCTTGACGGAGAAACAGATTTGTCTAGGCAAGAATATGCTTAAAATCGGCTTTCTTATTCAAGATGTATGAGGATGTACTATCTTCAACATCTCTGTTAACAATGACCAAACCGTGCAGGTTGAGGATCACGAGCTGGAAGACGTTGCTGCTGTTAGTGCTGGCAACGATTATGCCATCGGGAGCATAATTTCGGAAGCTCTTAGACAGGTTGGAAAAAAAGGTGTTGTCACAATTGAGAAAGGGAACTATACTGAAACCAATCTACAAGTTGTAGAAGGAATGCAGTTTGATCGTGGCTATTTGTCACCTTATTTTGTAACTGATCGACGAAAGAGGATTGTGGAGCTTCATAATTGTAAGGTAGCAACTGCTTCTGTTAAGCACTAGTGCCTGTTGTATATCAGGTATTTATAAGGGAATTATTTTTATTTTTTTTGTTGCAGTTGCTTTTGGTTGATAAAAAAATTACAAACCCGAAGGAGTTGGTAAAAATTTTGGACAATGCAGTAAAGGAGAAATACCCGGTTTTGATAGTTGCAGAGGGCATTGAGCAGGATGCTTTGGCTCCAGTAATTAGGAACAAACTCAGGGGTGTCCTAAAGGTAGCTGCTATAAAAGCTCCATCTTTTGGGGAGCGCAAAAGCCATTGCTTAGATGACATCGCTATCTTGACTGGAGGTAGTGAAATATGCATAGTAAAACAGAAATTGTTAGTTGGTTATGTCTGTTACCTCATTTCTCTTCATGGTTTTTGAAGAGATGTTATGGCTCAAAGCTTCAGTCTTCTTCATGGATGAACCAACAGAACTACATGAATCTTGTCAATATTTTGTAAGGGCAGCCCGGTTCACTAAGCTCTCGCTATGCGCGGGGCCTGGCGAAGGGCCGGACCATAGGGGTCTATTGTATGCAGCCTTACCCTGCATTTTTGCAAGAGGCTATTTCCACGGCTCGAACCCATAACCTCCTTGTCAATATTTAGTATTCTCTAAATTCTTTTAATATCCACATACTTAATTCATCGCGTCTCTGCAGGAACTGTGATCAGAGACGACATGGGATTGACTCTTGAAAATGCTCACAAGGACTTGTTGGGAACTGCTTCAAAGGTGGTGATTACTAAGGACTCTACATTGATAGTTACTGATGGAAATACTCGAGCGGCTGTTAGCAAGAGGGTTTCTCAGATACAAAAGCTTGTTGAGGTGTGTTCTTTAAAATCCTGCAGAATGTAGTAGAGTTAAACAGCTGTTTAGTTGATAAGTCATTTGATTTTGCAGAACACAGAAGAAAATTTCCAAAAGAAGATCTTGAATGAAAGAATTGCAAGATTATCTGGTGGTATTGCCATCATTCAGGTAACAAAAGATCTATCTGCCCCAGAATTTTGTCAATCTATTATAAATATTTTTGATACACAAAGTATATTTGATTGTGTAAGTTGAAATGTAGGTGGGAGCACAAACACAAGTTGAGTTGAAAGACAAACAACTAAGGATTGAGGATGCCCTCAATGCCGCAAGGGTAATTTTCTATTCTCCTAATACTTAAAAGCCATGGTTGATTACACATGATCGATTATGATTTATGAAGTTCTTTTCCTTTTTTTTTGGATGTACTATAAACAACCTTACCACTTGTCATCCCTAATACTTCATATAAATTTTTTTACTCTCAAAATCACGAGGGGGGAGGGGTGTTAGAATCGAAATAATCAGGTGTCAAGGGGTAGCTAACAAAGCAAACCAGTGACCAAATTCAGATCGCCAGATAATGTAAGGGACATGGCCTGACCCACTAGATAAACACTCATCTTTCAAAAGTACTTTTGATGAATGGTAAAGGCGGATTTCGGCTTTTATGTTGGTGGATGCGAGACGCCAACGCATCCACAACTCCTTTGTAACAATTGGTACGAATTTAGCTTAAATTTTATATTATTAGAAATTTCTCACCTACATATCTATAATTCAAGTTGAAGGCAATGAATGGGTGCGCCAATCGCGCTGCCACATTGTGCATCTGACCCTGACTATACAGTAAGGATTTTGACGTGAGTTTTGTTTTAAGCGCTTAAGATAGGATATAGCCAAACTCATTCCTGGGATTTATTCCACTCTAGTAGGATAAACTCGATTTATTTGATCTTATATCTAATCCTATTCTATGAGGTGCTATCAAATATTTCTTAAAGAGATAAATTCTTCAAAGCAGTAAGTTTCTCTACTTTGCCTGCTCAGGCTGCTACTGAGGAAGGAGTAGTAGTGGGTGGTGGCTGTTGTCTTCTGCGACTATCGTCAAAGGTGGATACTATCAAAGAAATGCTAGACAATGACGATCAGAAGGTTAGTTACTACGTTATAGTAAAGGTTCATAATCTAGATTGTTCTTAGTTTAATTTTTGAAAGCAATTTTCTTTTCGTTAAACTATCTCACTCCTTAGTTTCTTTTTCTGCTTGCTTTTGATCAGGAGGATTAGATATTTGTGTTTTCTCCAACTGGTGCTGCTTTTGTAATTTGCATATCTGATCCCTAGACTGACAGTTCCCTAACTATCGCAGATAGGAGCTGATATTTTTAAAAGAGCGCTTTCCTATCCTGCAAAACAGATAGCAAAGAATGCTGGTGTAAATGGGAATATTGTTGTAGAGAAGGTACCTTTGAATGTTGTGTCATTTTTGTACAGTTTGTTTCAGCCAATAAAGTTATTAAACGGGAATACATCACCTGGTGGTTAACTTGGAATTTTTAACATATGTGCAGATTTTGTCAGTCGATAACATGAAATATGGATATAATGCTGCAAGAGACAGATATGAAGATTTGATGGCTGCCAAAATTTTGGATCCTGCAAAGGTAAGATAATCGATTTTTGTCCAAGGTGAAGGGGAAACATCCTTGACTTCCACATTCTCCAGCAAATTATATCTTGTAGTATGGTAGGTGAAGAAATCTTGAAAAACTTCTTGAACTCTATCTGTAAGCTTGCCTGCAGTCTTTGAGTCTTCTCCACGACAACCAGAAAAAAAAGGATAGCCCGGTGCACTAAGCTCCCGCTATGCGCGGGGTCCGCGGAAGGGCTGGACCACAAGGGTCTATTGTACCCTGTATTTCTGCAAGAGGCTGTTTCCACGGCTCGAACGCATAGTCCAGTTATATAACTGATACTAAAACACAACTCTGTTATCAAAACATAGTCCGGAACTCCTCTATTGATCAGTTTTTACTCTGATGGTAAACAAGCTTTGTACTGTTAGTGCACTGTAGATTTCTTCAACATCTTAACTAACTAATGTATGAAACAGGTTGTTAGATGTTGCCTAGAGCATGCAGCAGCAGTTGCTAAGACCTTCCTAATATCTGATGCCGTTGTTATTGACATCCCCGAACCGGTATCCAGACAGATGAGAAGACCACCAATGCCAACTTCAGGTACCTTTACCAACAAAAATACATAAGTAAATTCTCTAAAAGCCTCTTTCCATCTCTATGTGTGGTCTGATTTGAATAATATAACTCCCAAATCCGATGTTTTTATCACATAAATGATTTGCAGGTGCAAGGCTCACTGATCTCACAGGTGATGGAGCCAGAATTTTCACTAAGGGAAGTCAAAATATAAAGAATAGCACACAAAGAAGACAAGGGAATTTAACAATATAGTACACACACAAAAAAATATCCTAGCTACACAGTGCAATTTTCCAGCGTAGAGGACACCCCTTGGACCAAGGTGGTTCCGCCACTGGCAAGTGGTTGTTCGTGCAGACATAAATGAGATGGTTAATTATTTTGCCCATCATAAGATGCCAACTTCTGAAAAGAGTTCTGCAATGATTCCTAAAAAAAACTCAGCTTTGAAGAAATTAGATTGATGGTTTATCCATCAGTTGACACGTTCCTTCTGGAATCTCAAATGGTCAAATCGCGCTTACAGGATTATGCTCGAGTAGCAGTTATACATGTTAGATGCCTAGGAAATATTTGTAAGTATCTAATATGTATGCCAACCAAATTTCTGAAAGAACTGATGAAACAGCAATCCATGACAATGAATGTGGATTGTGTACGAGCAATCAGTTTCATAGCTGGATATAGTATTTTTTTTTTTCCACATATGTTGTTCTGCTCAGATCACTAGAAACACATGTTTCTATTACTAAACTAATTCAATGTAACATCACCAAGACTTATTCTCCTATTGAACTTTGATATGCAAAATGTAGTATATGTTTCTGTTGAATTTTCATATGCAAAACTATATAGAGTAATTGGAAAAGGTTATGCTTTAGAGTAATTTATTCCCAAACACAAACAAGGTAAAAGGCATTTGTATGTTATTGTGTACAGGCTAGCATAATTATGAATTTTGGCAATGTTTCTGAAGTAAATTGGTGTATATTTGTCATATATTTTCTCTTGCCCTAAGAAGCGCAGGGAGGGTATAATACTGATAAAATGCTTATGTATATTCAAAAAAGCACCCACGTATTATTTATGATCGCCTAAATATTCTCCGAGTGATCGCTTATTAGTTATTACCAGGATCGTTTCTTTATAAAGTGGGAGATTCTGGTTAAATCATAGATCACCTATGTGTTATCTAAAAATCGCCCATGTATATTTATGATCGTCTAGTTGATCTCCGGTTGATCGCTTATTAGTTATTTTTAGGATTGTTTTTTTTTTAAATTTTAAGATTCTCGTGAAATCACATATCCCGTATGTTTTTTATCTAAAGATCGTCATGTATTTTTTTATGACAACCTAAGTGATCTCAGGTTGATCGCTTATTAGTTACTATAAGAATCATTTTTCTATAAAGTAGGTGATCCTGATGAATCATTTATCGTCTATATCTTGTCTAAATATCTCCATGTATTATTTATGGTCGCATAAGTAATCTCCAATTATTATCAGAATCATTATTTTGTAAAGTGAGAGATCCTGGCGAAATCATAGATTGCCTTTTATGCTATTCAAAGATCGCCCACATACTATTCATGATCGCCTAAGTGATCTTCGGTTGATCATCTATATATAGTTATTACCAGGATCATTTCTTTATAAAGGGGGAGATCCTGGTGAAATCATAGATCACCTATAAATTATCTTAAAAATTGTCCGCATATTATTTATAATCGCCTAAGTGATCTCCAGTTAATCGCTTATTAGTTACTACTAGAATCATTTCTATAAAGTGGAAGATTACGGTGAAATCATAGATCGCCTATTTTTTTTTAAATTAAAGTCCAAAAGTCTCATATTGATGAAAAAAAATAAGAAACACAACGAATTCCTCCAATTCAGCTTAACACGAAGGAAAACTATTTCAAACTTGAAACGGGAGGATCTTCTCCTTTTATTTTATATAACTCTTGACCAAGAAGAACTCCAAACACTAAATAAGGTGATCTTCTGATCTTGACCATTGGACGTCACTTTTCCTTTTCTATTGACATTCTGATGCTGAAAGAGAATGGTGAGGAAAAGGTTTTGAATTAAAAATGATGTGGTCTCTCAAGACAGTGGCTTGCTATGTTGCACGGGCTCTCCAAAATGTTGCCGCACCCGTGTCGAATCCTCCGAAAATACACTACTTTTGAAGGATCCGACACGCACCAGGCAACATCTTTGGAGAGTCCGAGCAACATACGTGGCTTGTTTAGGTTGTTGACTAATCCTCATGGCCTCATACACTACTTTTGAAGGATCTCACACGCACCAGCAACATCTTTGAAGAGTCCGAGCAACATAAGTGGCTTGTTTAGGTTACTGACTAATCGTCATGGCCTCACAGAGCACTCTCTATCGCATCAATACAATAGCCAATGGATCTTCTCGAGTTCATGGCCTCTGCTAATCTTGATCGAGCCCCGTGATGATGACATAATAATGACAAAGTGGTAATTACAGCCCATCTTATCACAGAGTCAGCTTCATTCTCATTAAAGCACAACCATCTTAGCACTCTGTCCAGCTGTTGAACATCTGAGTGAAGTAATTCTGAGTATCCAAATACCAGGTGCTCCGCTACTAACCCTCCCAGTATCACACACAAAAACTTGTTCAAAGTCCGGGATGAGATGTTGGCCCTGATTTCCTTGCCTTGGGTAAACTTTTTGCTAGATATAGTATCAATGTCAACTTGTTTGAGAAATTCAAAGCCAAGAAACTGCACATTTCCTTGAGCAAACTTGTCATGTATAATATCTTCTACATTAGGTACTTGATAACTTCTTGGTAAGACGCCGACCAAGTAACCAACAAGAAAATGCCCAGCCTCATGCTGCAAAAAATGCACCTCCTGAGCTAAAGGTATATTATATGAGCTCCATCATTTAAAATCTGTATAACAAACAATAGCAAAAATTGAATGTAGAAAGAGCAAGAGTTGAGATAACTTACTGGCAACATTGTGACTTGGCATGTATTGAGATTCAAGTGTGCAAAAAAACTAGCTACTAACAGAAGAATTAAAACATGTATGCCAGTGGGCAATGCCTAAATATGTCAAATATATCTGTTTCGATTAAGCAAGTTGCACGCGGACCTAGAGCATTGAATATGGTTCCCGGAACCCAGTAACTATTGCATAGATCCTGTATTTATATAATGAAAATCAACTAAATATTTCTAAATATTTAACTGTGAACCCAATCATTATGGCATATTAATTTGAGATTACGGTAAGAATCCATAAACATTAAATCCTGGATCCGCCTTTGCCACTAATGCCCTTAAGGAGACACATCCCCGCACGCTAGTGAATTGGATGTGACACACTACGCTAATCTCACGTCGATAAAACACGAGAGAGATGTTGGGCATATAAACAGGCTACCCTAGTGATGTGTTTTAAAGTCGTCCGGGCTTAGAGCTGTTATATGTTGGGTATATAATTAAACATGCTTTAGACCCTAGTAACGCGTTTTAAACGTAAAAATAGCACGGGCTAGCCAATTTTCGGACTGGTCATTCAAAAATAGCCAGCATTTGCAAGGTCATTGAAAAATAGCCACTATTTTGCTGCAACACGGAAAGTTCCAGCATAATATACTGGAGATCAGTGCACCTATGTATGAACTTCCAGCATATTATGCTGGAACTCCAACACGCGAAAAGTTCCAGTATAATATATTGGAGTTCCAGTATATTATACTGCAATACCAGTATATTATACTGGAGTATTTTTCCGGATTTTAAACAGTGTTTTCGTTCAGATTTATCTTTACATAAAAAGTGGCTAAATTTCGATTACTTTTGAAACTGTGGGTATTTTTAAACGACCACTTGTAAATCTGGCTATTTTTTAATTTCCGTGCAGCCTCATCCCAGACAATATCATTGGGATCATCTGAATATTGCTTTATGAAGCACTATTCGAAGTTCTGATAATGAAAACTGATAGGAGTAGCAAATTGTCATTGTTCTTTCAGTTAAAAAAATCCATCATATTATTAAAAAGTCTTACTTGCAAACACATTTGATGATCTTCATAAGGAGGATCATAATTTTCACTCCCCATAGAATCTTCTATTCCCGTCAATAAGACATCCTCATCTACCCGAGCAAACTCGATGCTATGTTTAATTGAACGCAGAATCGAATCAGCTAAAGATTCAAAAGACGCTGAATTATCCATATGTAGTTCTTGTGTTGGTATTCTTTTAGGCACCACCAGTTTAACAGAGCCGAAACCAAGTAGGCCTCGGGGTTTGTGCTGTAATTGCTTCAAAAGAGAGTGAGCGGCCTTGTAATTTCCCTTTTCTAACTCATTATCAAACCTTCTCAGTGCTCTACGACGTCGTATTGCTTCGGACTCCTTCTCCCTCGCCGTCCAAACGAAGGCTCGAACCACCGGAACGGAAAGCTCTCTCACCGCCAAATTCATTCGTTTTAATCAATTTTAAAAGAAGGGAGAGCTCAATTTTAATCAATTTTCCTCAGCTTTTATGGTGTGGCTGGAAATGGAGGAATGGTAGCGGTCTGTTTGTTTTGTGTCTTCAAATAGGGGATTGTTATACAAATAGCCAGTCAAATTCACTGTTTACTTTTTCAAGCTGTTATACATAAATTATATATTAATTATACACATATTATACATGAATTTTATATATTATATATTCGTCGACTATTTTTAGTTTAAGAAATTAGGTGGATGGCTATTTGGGTTAATTCTTCAAATAGGTTTTTATAGATCGTCCATGAGTTATCTAAAAATTGTCTATGTATTTTTTTATGATCGTCTAAATCATCTCTGGTTGATCGCTTATTTGTTATTATCAGAACAAAACAGGGTAGCCCGGTGCACTTAAAGCTCCCGCTATGTACGGGATCCGGGGAAGGACCGGACCACAAGGGTCTATTGTATGCAACCTTACCCTGCATTTCCAGAACAACTTTTTTATAAAGTAAGAGATCCTGATGAAATTATAAATCAGGTATGTGTTATCTAAAAATCACACATGTATTATTTATGATAGTATAAGTATCTCATGTTAATCACTTATTAGTAGAGTCATTATTTATAAAGTGGGAGATTCTGGTGAAACTATAGATTGTATATATATTATCTATAACTTGCTCATGTATTATTTAGCATCACTCAAGTGATCTCCGGTTGATCGCTTATTAGTTATTACAAAGGTATTTTTTTCTTAAATGGAAATCCTGATGAAATCATAAGTCGTCTATGTATAAAAATTGCTCATATATTATTTATGATCGCCTAAATAATCTCTGGTTGATAGTTTATTAGTTATTACCAAGATCTTTTCTTAAAAATGGAAGATCTTAATGAAATCATAAATTGTCTGTATATAAAAATTACTGATGTATTATTTATGATCACCTTAACGATCTCCGGTTGACGAAAGTACTTACCAAAAACCTTTGCCCAATTGAGTAATTTTATTCATTGTAGTGGAAAGAAATGTACAATTAATCACTTAACAAATTCCTTAAATAAATTACAACAAACAAAAAAAATAGTATCTCTCTTTTTCATCACCTATTCTTTTTCTTTTTCCTAGAATACACCATACCTCGGATCCCATCCGGATCCGCAACAAAACCCAAAGGCCTATAAAACCCAAGAACCCGGGGCTCCGAATAAAGAGCAATATTAGTAATCCCTTTTCCTAACAGTTCGGTAACTAATCTTTCCATCACAGCTTTACCTAAACCAATCCCTTGGAAATTGGGGTCCACAACAACATCCCAAATTATCGCATTAAAAACGCCGTCGCCCGTCGCTCTAGCAAACGCCACTGGCCGTTTAGTTTTCTCGTACTCGATCCACATAATTGAATCTGTGTTCTCTAAAGCCAACTGAATCTTTGTCGTGTCGCGTCTAGGGAATCCGACGGCTACGAAGACGGAGTTAAGGTGGTCGAGGTTGAGATTTGTGATCGAACGGTGGAGATTGAATCCTTTTGATTTGAGAGATTCATCGGGGATTGAGATGTTTACGGTGGTGGGGATGGGTTGGTATTGAGAGGAAACGGTGACGTTTCGGTGGTGGTGGTGGGTGGTGGGTTTGAGGGTTAGGGGGTTGGGTAGGTGGGTGGAGATGGGGTTATAGAGAAGCATTGTACATGATGGATTTTGGAAAGAAGAAGAAGAAGTATATGGCTAAGTTATGTGTGAGTTAGTAATTGAGTATACGTAGATAGGGCTTTTTTGGTTTTGAAGTCTGTGGTTCTCATGCAACGTTGTCTTTTTCTTTTTTTCTTTTTCCTTTAATTTTTTGGAAATTTAAAGCTCGCGTAGGATCCAATATTTGAACATTACGAGCACAGATCGGAGATTTGAAAATTGAGGGTACACTTTTGGATTCAATTAAAATTTGTTTTGTATATAAGGTGTCACTATTAATATATATATATCGAACTTTATGGGTTTCGGTGACCCTCTCGATCGGTGTAGCGTAGGTCTGCCTCTTATTACGAGTCCGAGCTCAGATTTTACGTAACAATTTGAGTTACTGGGTTTGATATCTATCATTTGTATTTATTGAATTTTTTAATTCATATATATATATATGGTTGGAGCCACAACTGTTAGGATCGAATGAAAGTTATAAAAGATAGAGAAGGAGCAAAAAATATTCTGATTTAAACATAAGAAATTAGTTTTTAGACAAAAAATTGAGAATTAAATATTGTTTTAAAAGAGGAAATAATAATATTTGTTCACCTAACCTCGTGGCGGATCATGACCCTTTGAGTGTATTTTTCTAACCAGCCTACCCAACCACAAATAATTAAGGAAGAATGACACAGTTACCCACCAAAATAAAACTATTTACCGTTGTCTACCCATTTGTTTTTCTTCCTACAAATTAATTACATTTACTACCCATTGTAGTTTTTGTGGAGAATTTTTTTTTTATTCTCCAATTCTTTTTTATCTCTATGCTTCTTTTTTTTTCTTTTCTCCTTTTCTTTTTTCTCGTTTTCTTCTTATTTTTTCTTTTTTCCTTTTCTAATTTCATTTAACTTCTTTTTTATATTCTTTTTCCCTTCATAATCTAATTTCATTTACTGTTTTCACTATTTTTTATTATTTTTTTATATTATTACTAAAGAAAAATCAAATTGTGTACCAATTAAATGTAGCTAATACAACCAAAAAATATTAACTAACATATGATATCAGTATAGTATATAGCTATACCAACAGGGTATACAATTGTACGCAGAGAGTTAAAAAAATTTTAATTCAACTATTAAGCTGAAATAATATCAATTGTCAATAAAAAACTCAAAAAAATACTAAAAGGGTCTAATTGTAAGAGTATACCGTTATATTATATAGCATACTATAATTTTATTTTATTTTTGCATTTTCAATTTGCCCCTCACGACGGGTAAAAGCTTAAAGCAAATTAAAAAGGAAAAGGCAAGTGAATTTACGGGTAATAAGTATACTATTATAGTATATTGTATACTATTACAATATTCTGTTACAATATATTGCATATTATTACAGTATACTCATTACAACAAAAGTGATATTTAGCTACAAAATTAGCAGCCACGACATAAAATTCGTCACTAATTGCTAATATTTCGTGACAAAAAATACATTTCGTCGTTAAATAAACAAGCCACATATTTTTAGTGACGAAATACAAAATTTTGTAGCAAAGTTTTGACCACTTAAGTTTCCCACCAAAAATTGAATTGGCGCCAATTTTCAGTAATATTAGTCACGAATTTGAATTTATCGGCGACACATTATTTTGTCACTAATGATGTACTCAATTAGTGACAAGCATTATTTGCCTTAAAATTAATTAAATTTTGGACACGAAAAAGTTTCGTCATAAAAGATACATTNGGATTCAATGGTGCAGCTGCCGGAATCATCTCATCGCCGCGGCAAGGTTTAGGCATGGTGGTGATAACGGAGGAAGATCTACGCACGATATAGGAAGGGGATTCTCGATCAAGAAAAACGTACTGGAAAAAGGAAATATATCCTAGGAAGGGAGTGTAAGTAGTCAAAAGTTCCGGTTAAGTTAAACCCCTCCCCTATTTATAAGGATTGGGAAGCGCAAGAATCGAAGAGTCAGAATTTGAACCAGCGCGGGAAACCAAGCGCCGGAATTGCTGAGTTCCTACCTCGAGAATATGCGTAATGATGACATCTGCAGTTGTCAACGTCACATCAGGGAAGGCACCACGCCTTGACGGCCTGACTGTCATGATGACTGCCTCCTATATGTCACGTCACGGTCCCCCAGCGGGGTCAAACTCCCTAAAGAACGAGGGCATCAATTCCGCCCATCAAGGACGCATCATACTGCGACCTCGACGGGCGGAGGGACTAACTGTATAGGGTCGAGTTTGACCAACCACGTCCTCGAAATGCCTTCGACCTGTCGTGTGGACAAAGGTCGGGCCCAAGGGACGACCATGTAATCACGTCGGCCCCTCTGTAACGTGCACTCTATCTTTAGTTTATATATTTTATCTTTATATCGTAAATAGGAAAAAAGGGAAAATTCCTCCGCTATATAAGGGGAGTTCCCAACTGTGTAAAGGGGGAGGATCTTTGATCAATAATATTTCTACTTACTCTCTCTATCTCTCTGTCTCAATTTCTCTCTCTCTCTTTCTCTGAAAAACGGATACCTCTGATCTTTGTAACATTATCACGCAACTTTATCCTTTAGCTGCTCTGAATCACCAAACCACAAAGGATTACTCATACTCTAGTGTCGATTGTCTTTGATTACGATTTATCCCTTTTCATACATTTGATTGATTTGCTTAAACACTGTTTGTTAACCTTTTAAGTCAAACAATATTGATCTTTATATAATTCTATACTTTTTGGTAAAGAATTAAGCTATGGGAAAAAGAAGCATACTGTTGAAGGAAAAACCAAAACCTGTTGCCAATTGGCTGGAATTAGATAAGCTGTATTGGAGGAAAAGACCATTGTTGCTTATCTTTAATTCCCTTTTATTACTCTCTCTATTTTTAATTTTATTCCTTTTTAGGAATTCGAAAGGTTAATCTTATCTTACATAATCTTTAGGCTTTTCAGTTAACTTATTGAGCAGCACCACTAGCTAGTCCACTATTAGTCTCCAGAATCATGTGATGGCTGTCATCTGTCAATGACGTTGTTGCATGCATGCAAAAAATAGTGAATGTTGATGTCATTTAGGAGATAGGGCGATAACGTCGAATGGTAGGGCAAGATTGTAGGTTTGTGAATAGGGGTGGCAAAATGGTTCAAACACTATAACAAAAGTGATATTTAGTTACAAAATTAGAAGCCACGACATAAAATTCGTCACTAATTGTTAATATTTCGTGACAAAAAATACATTTTGTCTTTAAATAAACAAGCCACATATTTTTAGTGACGAAATACAAAATTTTGTAGCAAAGTTTTGTTCACTTAAGTTTCCCACCAAAAATTGAATTGGCGCCAATTATTCTGTAATATTAGTCACGAATTTGAATTTATCGGCGGAACAATATTTTTGTCACTAATGATGTACTCAATTAGTGACAAAGCATTATTTGTCTTAAAATTAATTAAATTTTGGACACGAAAAAGTTTCGTCATAAAAGATACATTTTTACAATAGTGACGAATTAGAGTTTGTAGTTAAACAAAGCAACATTTAGCCACAAAAATTTATATTTATTTGTGACCTTAATTTTTATCACTAATAGTGCAAATAATTAGTGAAAATTATTTAATTGTCTCTATTGAACCTACAGTTTAATCACAAATTTTTTTTTGTCACAAAATATACCATTTTTAATTTGCTACACTACAACAAATTTGATTATCAATGACGAATTATTTTGTCACTTAAAAGACAATTTCGTGGTTCATCGCCAAATCAAGTTATATTAGTGACGAATTTTTTTTCGTTCCCAAATGCCTAGTGTTTGTGACGAACTTGTTCGTCAAAAATAGTATAAAAAATTTGTCGCTAATAACGTACTTTTGTCACTAAAAAGATTATCAATGCCGTTGAAACTACCTTGTCACTAAATATTTAGTTTGATTAGTGACGATGTCAATTGTCTCTAAAGTTATATGTATTTCTTAGTTAAATTAACATTATTTCGTCACCAAACACTACCTTTTATGTACAAAAAATATTTCGTCCCCAAATATATAAATTAGTGACAGCTTTGCTTTTACAAAAATAATTTACAATTTGTAGTTGAAAACTATTATGTCGTCACTGAAAATCATATTTTTTTTACAATATTAATTAAAATTATCATAAATTACGAATCGTAAAAAGATAATTCTCGAACACGTAATATTTTTGTAACTAAATGTTGTCAGTTTATGATGAACATTTGATGACGTCAAAATCCATAGTGGTACTATTTATAAGTAGAATTTACCTAATTTCCCTTTAATTCAAGAATTTATTATTTACTAAAAGGAAATAACATAATAAAACATGGAAGGTAACAACAAAAATTCTCATCCATGATCACATAATTAAGAACTAGTACTATATTGAGATAATATCTCATTACAAACTCCTTAAAATAAAACACTAGAATAAAACAAAATTTATTCAACATGAGGTTAAGTAGAAATACAATAATTTAGTAATAAACTGAAGAAAAAAATATGCTGCTTCCTTCCTCAAACGCTAATGTAACCACTTTTCTTGTAACTTTGCTCTTGAATAAATTTTAAACTTTCATGTACCTGTGGAAGAAAAAAAATAAGTTTAGTACATTTGATAACATAATTTATCAAAAATATATTTTTAGACATTAGTCATATCATATTTTAATTTGTGAAGAAATTAACAGAATGACAAATTAGTACTGGCCGGTGATCACGCCCAATTATGCCTTATAAAAAGGACTCTGCGGACGTTGCAAATATAACCCGAGTATTACGCCCAGGGTCGAATCCACAGAGAGTTAACCTATCAACTGCTACCTTCAGACCCACTAAGTCTTCAGAACCAGCTTCCCAAATATTCAAATCTCAGTTGAGTGTTCTTTAACAACTAGCTTGCAAATAACTAACTGGCTGTAACTAAGTAAAAATAAAGGTCGTAAACAATTATGAGAAAACAAGCTAAGGCAATGATTTCTCCTATTGATGGAATCCCTTCTGTTTATGCTCATACAAATTTACCAACACATCTCTATCAATCATGAACGCTAATCTTACCGTAAATCTCTCCCGAGTAATCACAGTAATTTACTATTGCACTCTCCCGAGATACACTAGCTTACTTTATTTAGCACGATTCACTTTAGATTACACCCAAGGCTTCGTNTACATTAAATTTATTTGATAAAATTTAGTAAATAAATAATACTCGAAAATATTATCGACAAATTTAAATATCGAAATAATTATGAGAAAGTCATACAGGATAATGTCAAGTTAAATTTCGAGAGCAACACAAATTTATATTCATTGTATTATATTAAATTGGTAATTTATTAAAAATTTATATGACAATTTAATAATATTAAGTAATGGATAACACAATTAGATAAGTAAGGAACGAACAGATATAAATTTGTAAGAAAATATAAAAATATAAGATTTATAATTAGAATTATGATGAGAAAAGTCGTACATTTACACATAATGTGATGACCCAAAAGGTCATCTCTTGTTTTAAAAGTCAAATCTGTGTTCTAATGCCTTGAAAACCTCCTTTTATCTCTTCTTGATTTGTGTGCGCAGTCCGGGCTCGATACTGGAAAGCTTTTGGAGTGAAAAACTTAAGAAATAATTATTTTTGGCTTAAAAAGATAATTTTAGTTGACTTCGGTCAATATTTTGGGTAAACGGACCAGGACCCGTGTTCCGACGATCTCAGAGGGTCCGTAGTAAAATATGGGAGTTGGGCGTATGCCCGAAATCGAATTCTGAGGTCCCTAGCCCGAGAAATGAATTTTTGAAGAAAATTGTTTAACTGAAAATATAATGATTTTTGGAAATTAAATAAGATTTGATCTTGTTGGTATGGAAATTAAACTGTTGCATCTCTTATATGGAATATCTTTTTCTTTAATTTGTAGGGCAATACAATTTTGGGTTTCTCCAGATGATATATTACGTATAGGTATTTGTGGGTTCTTATTGATTTAATTCTACTGCAGAGGTATGAAGAAATTTGTCTAATATTCTTTAATATTTGAGATATTAAGTAATCTTAATTTCATATCTTTTCGTCTTAAATCTTGTGGTTATTTGCAGCCAAAGAAGAATTAATATTTACTGTCTAACTTCGACTAAGTACCTTTCTACCGGCCAGTACTAATTTGTCATTCTATTATTTTCTTCACAAATTAAAATTTGAAAAAAAAAATATCTTTTGCTAAATCATCTTATCAAATGTACTAAAATTATTATTTTTCTTCCACAGGTACATGAAAGTTTAAATTTATTCAAGAGCAAAGTTACTAGACAAGTGGTTACAGTAACGTTTGAGGACAACAGTTTTTTTATTTCTTAATTTATTACTAAAACTATTGTATTTCTACTTAACCTCATGTTGTTGAATAAATTTTGTTTTATTCTAGTGTTTTAGTTTAAGGAGTTTGTAATGAGATATTATCTCAATATAGTACTAGTTCTTGATTATGTGATCATGGATGAGAATTTTTGTTGTTACCTTCCATGTTTTATTATGTTATTTCCTTTTAGTAAATAATAAATTCTTGAATTAATGGGAAATTAGGTAAATTCTACTTATAAATAGTATCACGGTGGATGGATTTTGACGTCATCAAATGTTCATCATAAACTGACAACATTTAGTGACAAAAATATTACGTGTTCGAGAATTATCTTTTTACGATTCGTAATTTATGATAATTTTAATTAATATTGTAAAAAAATATGATTTTTAGCGACGACATAATTAATTTTCAACTACAAATTGTAAATTATTTTTGTAAAAGCAAAGTTGTCACTAATTTATATATTTGGGGACAAAATATTTTTTGTACATAAAAAGTAGTGTTTGGTGATGAAATAATGTTAATTTAACTACGATATACATATAACTTTAGAGACAATTGACGTCGTCACTAATCAAACTAAATATTTAGTGACAAACTAGTTTCGTCGGCATTGATAATCTTTTTAGTGACCAAAGTACGCTATTAGCGACAAATTTTTTATACTATTTTTGACGAACAAGTTCGTCACAAACACTAGGCATTTGGGAACGAAAAAAAATCCGTCACTAATATAACTTGATTTAGCGACGAACCACAAAATTGTCTTTATATACTTTTAGTGACGGTGTTTTCGGGACGAAAAATTGAAAAATTATTTTGTCACAAAAGATTTTTTGTGACGAAATATGGCTTTTAAGTGACAAAATAATTCGTCATTGGTAATCAAATTTGTTGTAGTGACTATAGCAATATATTGTATACTATAATAGTATATTGTTGCAGTATAACTATATACTCCTATAGTATATTGTATAGTGTAGCGGTATACTATTAGGTAACTGTGTTCTTCTTCGATTATTACAATATACCGTTGCAGTATATTGGAAACTATAATAGTATACTATTGCAGTTTAGCTATATACTCCTACAACATATTGTATACCGTACCGTAGCGGTATACTATTGGGTAGCTGTGTTCTTTTTCGATTTTCAGCTGAAAATTTCGATCTCAATCACCTCAAATCAGCTCCAAATGCTATCAAATTTCAGTATGAACTTCCAGAAGGTACTATAAGCAATATTTAACTGCACCCAATTTGAATCAAACAAGAAATCTTCAAAAAAAAAATTGAGTCAAGCCTAACAATGGTGGATATTCAAATACACATAAAAATTTAGATATGGGAAGCTTACTTGAAGATACTATAAGCAATATTTTATAGCACCACATCGAATCAAACAATAAATCTTCAAAATAAAATTTCAAATTCTGGAGTTTCAAGCTCAACAATGGTGGGTCTTCATACACACATAAAAATCACAAGAAGAGGAGGTAGAGCAATAGCTTGGGTTGACCCTCTTAATGAAGATCTTTTTTAAATTTTGGTCTGGATTTTGCTTCACAGTGTGGTTGTTATGAATGGAGGATTATGATATTTTTTTGCTTCATTGAGATTTGCGCACATGACCTAAATATTCTCAAATTCTTCCTCTGAAGGTTTCTCCCGAGGTAACGTTAAATTTTGCCGGGTAAATAGTCTTGGTTGCATAGGTAGGAAAAGTAAATAGTTTAGGCTTGGGTATTTAAGGGTAAATAGTTTAGGCTTAATGGGTATAAAGTGAGATTTTCTCAATAATAAAAGTCCGTTCCTGAAGTCCCAGACAAACACTTTTTCTAAATTAATCAAAAATTAAAAATTAGATACAAAAACCAATTTTATTTAACAGTATTTATATGTTGGTATAAATTATAATGTGTAAAAATATTCTAGATCAAGAGACATATGCTTAGTTGATATTCGAGGTACTGTATAAATTTGGGATCCCAAATGAGGAAAAATTGACAGAATTACTGGAATATTATTGTATTTAATCCTTATGATCACCGTTGACTTTTTTTGAAAAATGATCCGATTAGGGGTGTTCTTTATTTCATTCTCTTACATTTGCCAAATGAGGAAAATTTGTTTACTTAAATTCATTCTCTTACATTTGCCATTGGCCAAGCTTGCTTAAATCGAAATACCAAACTTTGAGCTAGGGGTGTTCAGACTGAATCGGGAAATCTCACCAAATTAAAAAGTCAAATTAAAATGATCCAATTAGGTTTGGTTTGATTTAGTTTGGCATTAAGTAGTAAAAAAACCCGAACCAAACCGACATATAAATATATTAGTTTTATATATATTTCTAAGACTTTATATAGAATTTTCTTTTAAAAAATAAATAGAAATATTTGGGATTCTCTTATGGGATGTAATAATTAATAGAATATAAATTACTCCATTTTTATTTACTTTAAATAATGAGTCGTATCGTCACTTTCTTATCAATATTATTGAAATGCGTTAATCTCTTTGTTCTTCCACATTCATATGTCAAGATCTATTAGATTTTTATATCTTTTTCGAATTTGAAAAGGTATTGATAATTTAAAATTAATTAAAACATATCATTATTTAGGTATCATATTGATTTTTATGTTAATTACCAAATTCGTTTAACCTTGAAAGCGTACATTAACGAAAAATTATTGTTAGATGATTAAAAAAAATTATCATGTGTTACTAAGAAAATTCTTCCATAAAAATATTTTAATAGATCATATATTTTTAATTTTTACTAAACATATGAAGTATTTACTTATCAAAACTTTAACAAAATAAAATTAAAATAGTAATATTTATGTAACAAAAATATCCCAACGAAAAGGGAAATATCAGAAATATTTGAAAATTATCATGTGAATAGCCATAGCCCATAGGACAGCATTCTTGGAAACTCAGAAATATATAAAGAGCAGTCGTGCTTTGACTGCAATACGTAAACCACAGTGTTTATAGAAGAGAATTAGACCCCGTCACCTAAAGTTTCTTTCTCTCCATCCATAAAAGTTCACATTGGGTTGGTGAGTTCACTCATTAAACTTATATCTTTATATGCATTCACTATTTATTTGAAGATCTTAACAACCCCAGATCGCAAATTCTCCTTTTTCTTCATTTTTTGGACTTATTTTGAGGTACTTATACCTTTTTCTTAATTCGGGGTTACTTTTGATCATATTTTGTGATAGTTTAGTATTTGATTAAAGTAGGTAGCTTTAATTCAGGTTTAATCTGTTAAAGTTTTGATCTTTAGTTTGTGATAGTTTAGTATTTCATTAAAGATGTTAGCTTTAATTATTGATTTCTGATATGGATTTTTCTCATTGCTTCATTTGGTTGTCTTATGGTTGAGTAGTTCTTTTTACTGCAGGATTTTTTAGTTCTTGCAGTTCTGAATTCTTGGATCCCTTTGTTAGAATAATGAAAACCTTTTTTCTTAGTTTCTCTTTTCTGGTTACCTTTCTTTGATTCTTGTTGTGCTTTTGGCCAAAAAGTTTGGAACTTTTCTTTTTATGCTTCATCCAGATCTGATCTAGGATATTTTTGTTTCTTTAGTTTAAAATAATTCCTTTTCTTGGCACCTTTTGATAACTTTTTTGGGATTGCTCTGTCAGCTGATTGTTCTTCCGTCATGCATCCGGATCTGTTTCACATTTGCTTCCATGAATTGGTTTTGTAATTTGTTCCTATACCCTTTTAGTTTTTGGCATCTGAATTGCCATTTCCTTGATTCTGTTACTGGTTTGATAAGCAACAAAATTTTGAATGATAGAAAATATAATTGATTCTACGCCTAACCATTGACCTTTTGTCACTCGTGGAGTGTCGTTCTCATTCCTGCCTTTCTTGAGCAAATTTTACCTAATTGAAGTCAACGCGTGGTTTAAACTCGTGAGTGACGGGAATAGAGTTGGAATCATGATTTTTGGTTCTTTTATTAGCTTATAGAAGAAATAACCCATGTGAAAAGTGATAATGAGAGTCGATTTTAGCAGAAATGTCCTCTCAAAATGTGTTCTAATTATCTGTTCCGTTGTTGCTATAGGCTATTCCTACTTGTACCTTTTATGCTTTCAGTTTCATCCTAAGGATTTATTTCCCATCCTGATGACAGGTGACAGCATGGCTTCTCCGACAAGAATTGGTCTTGCTGGCCTTGCTGTTATGGGCCAAAATCTTGCTCTCAATATTGCTGAGAAAGGATTCCCTATATCTGTTTACAATCGAACCACTTCAAAAGTTGACGAGACTGTTGAACGAGCTAAAAAAGAAGGAGATCTTCCTCTTTATGGCTTTCATGACCCAGAATCCTTTGTGAATTCTATCCAAAAGCCTCGCGTCATAATCATTCTTGTCAAAGCTGGAGCACCAGTTGATCAGACCATCAAAACCCTTTCGGCTTACATGGAGAAAGGAGACTGTATCATTGACGGTGGTAATGAATGGTATGAGAACACCGAGAGGAGAGAAAAAGAAATGGCTGAGTTAGGTCTTCTTTATCTTGGGATGGGAGTTTCAGGTGGTGAAGAAGGGGCTCGAAATGGACCGTCGCTGATGCCTGGAGGCTCTTTTGAAGCCTACAAGTACATAGAAGATATCTTACTAAAGGTCGCAGCTCAAGTTCCTGATAGTGGACCTTGTGTTACATACATTGGTAAAGGTGGTTCTGGCAATTTTGTTAAGATGGTTCACAATGGAATTGAATATGGTGATATGCAATTGATTGCGGAGGCTTATGATGTTCTGAAATCTGTTGGGAAGCTCTCTAATGATGAGTTGCAACAAGTTTTCTCAGAATGGAACAAAGGGGAGCTTCTGAGCTTCTTGATTGAAATCACAGCTGATATATTTGGAATCAAGGATGACAAAGCTGATGGATATTTGGTAGACAAGGTTTTGGACAAGACTGGAATGAAAGGTACTGGTAAATGGACCGTTCAGCAAGCTGCTGAACTTTCAGTAGCTGCTCCTACAATAGCGTCATCACTGGATTCAAGATTCCTTAGTGGATTGAAGGATGAAAGGGTGCAGGCAGCCAAAGTTTTCAAATCTAGTGGGGTTAGCGATATCCTTGTTGAACAATCTGTGGATAAGAAGCAATTGATTGACGATGTGAGAAAAGCGCTCTATGCATCAAAAATATGTAGCTATGCCCAGGGAATGAATTTGATAAGGGCAAAGAGTGTTGAAAAGGGATGGGACTTGAAACTAGGGGAGCTTGCCAGGATCTGGAAAGGTGGTTGCATTATCCGTGCTATATTTTTGGATCGTATTAAGCAGGCTTATGACAGAAACCCAGATCTCGCTAACCTGCTTGTGGATGAAGAGTTTGCAAAGGAGGTAGTTGAAAGACAATCCGCCTGGCGAAGAGTGGTCTGCCTTGCTATAAACTCGGGTATTAGCACACCTGGTATGTCTTCAAGTCTTGCTTATTTCGACTCATACAGGAGGGAAAGGCTTCCTGCAAATTTGGTCCAAGCTCAAAGGGATTACTTTGGTGCTCATACTTATGAGAGGACTGATATGCCGGGGGCATTTCATACTGAGTGGTTCAAGATTGCCAAACAGTCGAAGATCTGAGCTTCTTCTGGTTACATTCTTGTCATTGACCTAATTGAATAAAATTCATGTTGTCACTGAATCTGGGAAGAGAGATTCTGTGGTATCACATCTTGTCATCTAGTCTCTCAGGTGTTTGAAATTTTCTTATGTTTGTTGTGGAGCCTATTTCTATTTCTAGTCCTTGGCGGCTTTTCTCTTATATTATGTTTTCCAAGTTACTGAAAACCTTCGTACAAGAAAAGAAAGTATTATCCATTGTTTTGGATAAAGTTCTTAAATCTTTTTCTGTCCTTACTTTTGCTCTATCATGACTTGAATTCTCATTTTCCTTAATTATTTAATGCATCTATCTTCTTCCTTCACTCTACATCGTTCAGGTGTTTTACGCCATATTGTCCGATTCATTTGATATATCTGTGCTAGTATTACTTGAGGATATCTATTAACCTCTGATGTTAAATCAGAATCACAGAAGATCTGGTCCAGTATATTTTTACAGCATTTTGTATATGGGTAATTGACCTTTTGATAAGTTGCTTTATATACGGGGATATCCATCTTTTGCAGCTACGCTGCTAGCGATCCTTTCCTTTTTGGGAAGTTACATTCAAGTTTCCATGTCGTCTTTAATTAGCTAATAGTTGGAAATGTCAGTAGATTTTCGTCACCGGATTTCACTTGGAACTAGGGACCTCGTAATTCAACTAATGATCAGTAGTAAATGGACACACTTGGTCCGGTGTTTTCCAGGAGTCTTCTTATATTGGTTGAAGACTTGTACATAAGTGTGAGATCTAGAGAACCTCTAATGTATCTTTAAAAAACAAGTTGTTTAGTATTGGAATGAAATGGGCCAAAATAGAGCGAAATGACAGAGGATCAATTGGTAGTGAAGTGGACTAATCTTTGATTAAGGCGTAGTTGATTGATCAATTGGTAGTGAAGTGGACATTTACTGTAAATATCAGACATCCGATCTGCTATTACTTACATGGTGCTATTACAAGACACTGAGTACTAGTATTTCACATTTGCTGGATGCAAGAACGTTGCGTATATAATTATCAGATTACATCACCTGGGAAAAAAAATTGATCAGTACAATAGTTCATAGCATATATCTAATCATCCTTTAAATTGGTCTGATCAATTTTTAACCTCTTTACTCTCCCCCCCC
>NW_017674932.1:29495-50716 GCF_001879085.1 Nicotiana attenuata
CACCCCACCACACACACACACACACAAAAAAAAAAATACAAATCACCTTTTGTCTGTTCAGCCCAAGTTGGAGTCGCTTGGCAAGGAGCAGATGCAGAAAATTCTGCCTTTAATTTCTCATGAGCAAATTTTCAGGAAGCAGCATATTGTCCATGCCTCTGCGTCTTTATCTCTGTCCTTATCCAAGTATCCATGGAGCCTGTACATTTCTCCTTTTAATTCCGTTACTCTCTACACAGATAATACTTTTAAAAAATCATCTGTTTGTTGGTTTCTTATATCTAATTTGGTCGCTTTAAAATGGTTGTGCTTGAGTTAATTTGCTAACTGTTGTTATAGACAACTCATGTTTACACCTTCAACTTGTTGCAACATGAGACGTGGCTTTTCTAAACATCGCCTGAGGACCTCTACTCGTAGCTTATGTATTTAGCCTGAACTCAAGATGTTTGCTAGCTTATGTGACAGATCTTTGAATTGTCAGTTCTGCATGTCTTCTCCACATGGTTGGTTGTTCCATCAAAAGCTTGAACTATATCATCTTGCTACTTCTAGCTTATAGCCTCATTAAAAGTAACGAAATGAGATGTCATTTTCACTCTGTTGTGAGGATCCTGAATGTGAGGTTTTGCTTCCGTGCATAAATGCATGTCATTGTTTTAATAGGTATAACACTACAGAGGATCATGCTTTAATTAAATACAGCATGTTGAGAACTTTTCAGTTGTTTAAATACTGCTGTAACTATCTTGAATAGTTTTTGGATCTGCAACATGATTTTGTTCTGCAGTTCATGTGTAATTAGCAAGTATGATCTCTGAAACCACCACCAACTATAGCAAATAAAATTTGAGAGATCAGACTAATTAGGTCTTGAATTCATTCCTTCTCATTTACCTTATTCCTTCCCTTTCGTTTGATTCTTTTACACATCACTTACTTCTCTTACTACAATTATGTAGCAATTCTTCCTATAAGGTAAATTCTCCTATTGATAGGTTGAAGAAGCTGCACAACCATCTTAAAAGGCAGCCTGACGCACAATGCATCCCGCATTCACGCAGGTCCTGGGAAGGGCCGCACCCCAAGGGGTGTGATGTAGACAGCCTACCCTAATGCAAACATTAGTGGCTGCTTCCGTGGCTCGAACCCGTGACCTATAGGTCAAACAGAGAAACTTTACCGTTGCCCCAAGGTTCCCCTTACTGCACAACCATCTTAAAGTATCTGAAAACAAGAACTCATAAAACAAAGACTTATTTTTTTTAAAAAAAAAAAAAAACTGAAAACATAAGAACCTTCCACAATTTCCTGCTTCTTTTATTGGAATTCCAGTAGCCATCATAGGCTGACTGGATTGAGGAAATTTATCGGTTGAGAAGAAAGAGATGAAAAATTTGATATTAGAGGATATGCAAATATACCTCATCGACGACACTCTTAAATCTTGACATTATAGGATATGTGATGCATTACATTTGTTGTTCATGAGCTAAGTAGGTTCACTCAATATTTTACATGATTTCTTCTTTCACCGTCAGAACCAAAATAAAAAAAGTGAAATACTCCCTTCAAGATATCAACCCAAAATCTGATATCAGAAATGGGACTAATGACTGACGGTGAAGAATCAAATAAGAAGGATTTACAGTGATTATGGTGTCTCAGTTTAGCCCTTAATTCACATGCTTTCCCCTTGTTGTTGATCTGCAATAACCATAATTTTTGCCACTTTTTGCTTTATGTCCTGGATCTTCTTTTGCTGCTTTTACATTCTTATCAATCAGTTTCTTCTTCGCCTGTCTTTGTTGTTCCTTACTTGTGAACTTCCTGTTGTCTTTTTCTGCATGCTTGAATTCATGATTCCCGTAACGTTGCTCTACGCTTGTGCTTACTCCTTGTTGACTTGGACCAGATGAAGCGTCAGAAGTCATGGAGTCATCACTGCCACCACCTTCTTCAATATAATCAAGATTCTTGTATCCCTTCCTCGGAGTTCCTTCATCATCGTCGTCATCTTCACCATCACGATAAGGTGAACCGATATACATTGTCCAACCGGACTCATTACTGCTGCATTCTTCTGTTATACCTCCATTTTTTTTAGGATACTCCATTACCCTAACTGGAAAATGAAAGACACTCAAACAAAAAATAAAATGACTAACCTTCTTTACTCATTCCTCAATGCATGTTTATACCCAGATTGAATAAGATATTTGATAATTAGCTGGTGCAGCACAATAGCAAGACAGATTGGAATTGTAGGATTCTGTTCTTTCTTTCACTTATTAATACTTATCTGTCACACCTGAAATACCATCCTCTTTACTCTCAATGTCTAGCTCATAAATAGAGAAGCAGCTTCTGAAATGGAAATACAAGGAGGGTGTCCCACTCCAGAAATAGGTAAGAATGTGTTACCCCAATGTTCTTGATTAGATAGAAGAGGTCCTGTTACAGTACTCTTGGTTGTAAGAACCTTTAAATTCCTTGTCTGTTTCATCCACCAAAGATCAGCCTTTCATGTGAGATATGTGCATTGAAGCCAACTGTGTTTTGGCATCTTATATGAGGTTAAACAATATAAAAAAAGGACAGTCCGGTGCACTAAGCTCCCGCTATGCACGGGCTCCGGGGAAGGGCTGGACCACAAGGGTCAATTGTAGGCAGTCTTCACCTGCATTTTTGCAAGAGGCTGTTTCCGCGGCTCGAACTCGTGACCTACTCGTCACATAAGAGCAACTTTACCAGTTACACCAAGGCTCCCTTCGAGGTTGTAAAATATAGCTTAATGTAAAACCCCAACTTCCCCCTATATACAGTCAAGTTTTTTGGTGCTTTTGTTTTGTCCTTTGTCTGCCCTTATCTTTCACCTCATAAAGCAGGCATTTGTCTTTTGTTTTCTTTTTTTTNNGGGGGGGGGGGTTGTAAAACTGAAACTCACAGTAAACTTCCTGAAAAACTTTTGACTTTTGACAGTAGCTAATGAGTCAGCTATGTGATTATAGTTTGTTCAGTGCCCCTTTTTGACTGGGGCCTTTGATGGCAAAAAGTTATTGGAGTAATCTGTTTTTTTACACTACTCATTTCATTTGTTCATTTCTTGCTACTATATCATGATTAGTAATTTGGGTTGTTTGTTGAATAAGTCTGACCTTCCAAGAAAAGGGAGAACTTTGCTCTGATTGTTTATTTCTTGTCAATTGTCATCTTCTTGGTAGTATTCTAAAGAGTCTTCCCCACTTATATTCTTGTTTTTGGCTTATTATCTGTTGAGGCTAGACAGCAAAGGTCCCTTTGCATATTTTTCAGACTATAGTGGCTAGGGGAGCCTTGGCGTAACTGGTAAAATTGCTGCCATGTGATCGGAGGTCACGGGTTCGAGCTGTGGAAACAGTCTCTTGCAGAAATGCAGGGTAAGACTGTGTACAATAGATCCTTATAGGCCGGCCCTTCCCCGGACCTCGCACATAGCGGGAGCTTAATGCACCGGCTGCCCTTTTATATATAGTGGCTATCTTCTTTGATAGAATCTTGAATTTTTTTCTTTCTCACTTTCTTGGGCTCCATATGGGGGTCAATTGTTTGGAAGTTATAAAAAATAAGGGGACAACATTTCCTTAGCTGGGGATTTGATTCAACAGCTTGTTTGCTTTCATCATGTGTTTCAAGATTTAAATTATGGAAATCCAGGCCTCATGTGCAAGAACATTGATGCTTTTTGGATTGCAATTATATGCATGTGTTTTCATCAATATTTTTTTGTGGAAGTCATTCTTACACATCACCAAAAGTCTGTTCATAATCATTATCTTAATTCTTGGTAATTAGGCACTTTCTAAACAGCTCAAAGACAGATAATGGAATATTTATAAAGCACTTAATTATCTGGCAGTATTGAGTCATGTCTTATAATTAATATTAGAATTAAGTATAGTCATCTTTATGGCCTGTACAAATTGTTCTTTTTTAGTTGGAAATGAAGCTTTAAAATTCTATTCCTCAATGTGACAGGTGAGGTTCATGCATTTTAACCTGGCATTATTAGGTTTAATCATTCATTTATAAGATCCATTATTCTAGCTTTCATTTCACTAATAGAAATATTATTATCAGAAATGACCAACCAATGGCATGAGTCATGACAACACAAAGAGCAAAGAGCCATGGCCAGTCTGTTCTTTAAGTATATTCTCATTTAGTCTATTTCTTGATGGAAATTGAACGTGTTAAGATAAATTTAGAACATGGGTAAGTTAAATCTTCTTTTATTTTAAATTCCCTTTATTTTGTTGGGTAGAGGAGGAAGTGGTCACCATAAGTCGTTTGATTGGAGGAACTATAGTGTCAATATAAGATTCTGCATAAAATAATACACCTACTACCTTTGATTAGAGGGTTTAGAGATGGGAAAAAATCCCTGCATATGGCTTATGTAGCATTTGGTTGGTCATACAAAAAAATTCCTACATAGTTTTATGCATTTGGTTGACAGTATCACGTAATGGACGCATTAACTCACACAAGAATTTATATATATTTTTAATATAAGCTAGTGTGAGAAATAGCGCGGGAAATATATATATAGAGAGTTTTACAATCTATTTATATACAATGTTTACGTATATGTAAAGCTTTACATGAACTAATTTTAACATTTCCTCTCAAGTTGGTGCATATAAATTATATGTACCAAGCTTGTTACATATATAACTAATATGAGGATCAGTGATGGACTTGGTGAAAAAATATATGCAAGTTGATCATACGACTTCACAAACTTTGTAGTAATGTCCTCTGAGAAAATCGTCTCTCGGATGAAATGATAGTCAATCTCAGTGTGCTTAGTCTTCTCATGGAACGCTAGATTTGCTGCAATATGAAGGGCAACTTGATTATATACTCAAGTTCCATTTGACTGATTTCTCCAAATTTTAATTCTTCGAGCAATTGTTTAATGCAAACTAGCTCACATGTTGCCATAGTCATGGCTCATTATTTTGCTTTTGCGCTAGATCGAGCAACTACATTTTGTTTCTTACTTTTCCAAGAGACAAAATTACCTCCTACTAAAACACATATCCAGAACATCTATCAGAAGGTGATCATACCGAATCAACATCCAACAATATTTTCATGGTCTCGATCCTCGAATAGTAGTCCTTTACCTGGAGCTGATTTTATATACCGTAGAATGCGAAGAACTGCATCTCAATAATTATCTTAGGGAGAGTCCTTAAAGGCTTAAACTGAATTACAATATTCACGGGAAATAAAATATCAGGTCTAGTCATTGTGAGGTAATTCAATTTGCCAACCAGCCACCTACATCTTGTAAGATCACTAAAAGGCTCCCCTACTCTGGCAGAAGCTTAGCACTCAATTCCATAAGAGTGTCAACAGGTTTGCAGCTCATCATTTTTGTCTCCTCAAGAATGTCTAAAGCATATTTCCTTTGTGAAATAACAATACCCCAGCGAGCTCAATAACTAGAAAGTACTTCAATCTGCCTAGATCCTTAGTTTGGAAGTGCTGAAAGAAATGCTTCTTCAGATCAGTAATACCCTCCTAATCAATGCCAGTAATAACAATTTCATCAACAAAAAACAACCAGATAAACACAGATTAGGAGCAGAATGCCGATAAAACACAGAGTGATCAGCTTCACTATGAGTCATGTTGAACTCCTGAACAATTATACTGAACATACTAAAACTAGGCTCGAGGAGGTTATTTCAAACCATAGAGTGACTTGCGCAATCGACATACAAGACCACTAGACACCCCCTGAGCAGCAAAACCAGGCGGTTGCTCCATAAACTTCATCCTCAAGATCACCATGAAAAAATGTATTGTTAATGTCCAATTGAGAAAGAAGCCAATGACGAACAACAATCATTGACAGAAAAAGGTGAATAGATGTTACTTTAGCTACAGGAGAGAAAGTGTCATTATAATCAAGCCCAAATATCTGAGTATACCCTTATGCAACCAGAAAAGCCTTAAGCCGATCAACCTAGCCACCCGGGCCGACTTTGACTGTATACACCCAACAACAACAAACAGTAGACTTACCTGAAGGAAGAGAAACAAGCTCCCAAGTACCACCCACATGTAAAGCTGACATCTCGTCAATCATAACACGTCGCCATCCTGGATTAGATAGTGCCTCGCCTATAGACTTAGGGATGGAAACAGTGGACAAAGATGATACAAAAACATAATGGGGTGATGACAAATGATGATAACTTAAACCAACATAATGTGGATTAGGATTAAATGTGGATCGTACACTTTTTTGTGGCGATATTGATTTTTGTACAACACTAATGGAAAGTGATTTATGGCACAGCCTCTGAAGTTGCCGAAAATTGCACGATTACGAGGTTTTTCTTCCCGGATGTCGTTTGAATAATGTACAACGATAATTTTCTCACTAAAGCTCTGATACCATGTAAGAAATAACATGGAAAAAATATATTATCGAGATATTAAGTGTCTATAAAGACCTATTTATATATAATATTTACATATACCTAAAGCTTTCTCAATCAATGTGGGAACATAAACTAACTCTAACAGATAAAATGTGAAACAAGAACATATGTATAGCTATTTTACAAGAAATTCTCTTAAATTAGGTAATCTCTTCATAATACTATAATTATCCACCGGACAACAATTTCTACAATATTAATCACCATATAATTATCTTTTCAGTATTATTTACCTTATAAACACCCTTGTATAACTAGCTTGTTCAAACGACCACTAACAGTTTGCTTAGTTTGAAGGATATAGAAATTTAATCTCTGTATAAAGCTTCATTTTGATTATACAATGTTTGGTTTCAAGTAAAAACCCTTTCATTACTAACATAATCTTAACGCAAATAATACAACTTTATGTGGATTTAACTTAATTGAGAATTCATGAGTTATACAAAATGTGGAACAAGAAAACCCTTGACATAATCTCATCACCTTCTCTTAGTTTTATGAGTTCATGTGATTTTACCTCTTAGACTCCTGTGCTAACTCATGCCTAACACTTAAATACAAAAATACAAAAAAAAAAAAAGAAGTCATAAAATTAATGTACATTACCTCCATAAAGTTTGGAAAATAATTTAACTATCACGATCCAAAATTCAACTAGTCGTGATGGCACCTAACCCAACCCGCTAGGTAAGCCAATTTAACAACTAACGAGTTCCAATAAAATTAATAAAACAATTAAATAGAAGGGATTATCTGAATCTTATACATTCCCTAAGGACTGGAGTACAAATCATGAGCTTCTAGGAATAGAAATTACAAAGCGGGTATGAAATAAATACATCATGTGTCGGAAAAGTACATAAACAGAGTTTTATGAATCTAAAGCTACCATGAACAAGAGGCAGCTACAACCGGAACGTAGTACGTCTTCAAGTCCAACTCCCGTCGAACACAACAACATCATCAGTCAATATCTGCACGCAAGGTGCAGAAGTGCAGTATGAGTACAACCGACCCCATGTACTCAATAAGTAACAAACTTAACCTTAGGTGAAAGTAGTGACGAGCTGGAATAAAGGTTGGGTCCAACACCAATAGCCAACAACGGTTCATAACAACATAAAGCAAATAATAAAAGAAGTAACTTAGAGATAAAATGCTCAGCTTTTTTATAGTTTTCCGAAAATAGTTCTGCTTTTCAAGTATATTAGTGAAAATCCAACTCCTTTACCGAAATCATCGAAAATACGAGTAAGTTTGAAAACTGTGAGTTTTTCCAAAATCCTTTCAACAATAAATATGATGTTTCATTTTCAAATGGCATGAGGAAAATACATCTCTATGCCTGTATGTCATGTGCATGTCAAATGCGATGCGACTCAGTGATAAAACCATATGCATACTCTCAGAGTATCAATTCACTCAGTCATCCCAGTTACTCAGTCCTCACAGCCACTCAATCCTCACAGTCACTCAACCCTCCCAATCACTCAGCACTCGGCACTCGTACTCAGTAGGTACCTGCTCTCACTGGAGGTGTGTACAGACTCCGGAGGGGCTCCTTCAGCCCAAACGCTATAACAAGCCAATCATGGCATAAATCAGTAAAGACCGTTGCGGCGTGCAGCCGATCCCATACAATATAATCAATATAACATATTGCGGCGTGCAGCCCGATCCTATAATATCACTCTCACTCAGGCCCTCGGCCTCACTTAGTCATCAATCTCTCCGGTCTCTCTCTCACGGCTCACAATGTCATGAAACTAGCCCAAAAATAACGATATGATGTATCAATAAATAACAACAGAGACTGAAATATGATGTGTAATGAAGGAATATGATTGAGTACGAAATATCAATTAAATCAATAAGTCAACAGCAAGAAACGACCACTATAGGTCCCAACAGTACCAGCATATAGCTTAAACATGATCTCTAGCATGATTGATAGCTCAATTACTTTAGTACGTAGAGATTTCATGGTTACAGATAAGATCGGGTAATTACACTATACCACCGAAATAATGGAGTCACAAATCACATGGTGCACGCCACATGCCCGTCACCTAGCATGTGCGTCACCTCAACACCAATCACATAACACGACGGGGTTTCATACCCTCAACATCAAGTTTAGAAGAGTTACTTACCTCGAACAAGCAAATTCCAATACCGAGCAAGCGAAGCGGTTCTCCAAGAATGTCATCCCGCGCGTACCGACCTCCGAACGGCTCGAAACTAGCCAAAAGCAACTCAAATACATCAAATAAAGCCCAAGGGAACAATTCCAAATGATAAAGGTTGAATCCTTAAAACCCAAAATCCGGCCAAAAGTCACACCCGGGCCCGCGCCTCGGAACCTGACAAAACTTACAAAATCCGACAACCCATTAAATTACGAGTCCAACCATACTAGTTTCACTCAAATCCGACTCCAAATCGATGCTCAAAATTCAAAAACTCACAATATGAAACTTTAGGCAAAACCCCCTAATTTCTCTTTAAAATTCTTCAACCAATTACCAAAAATAAAGATAGATTCATGAAATGTAATCAAAACCGAGAGTAGAACACTTACCCCAATCCTTGTGATGAAAATTTCTCCAAAAATCGCCATATTCCGCAGTCCATAGCTCAATATGTGATAAAATGGCCAACCCTCGAACTTACAGCATTCTGCCAGCGATTCTCGCTTTTGCGGACACATGAGCCGCTTCTGCGACGCGAGCTCCGCTTCTGCGGACTCCACTAGCCAGCTGACCCCTCGCACCTGCAGATCTCCATCCGCGTTTGCGCAGCCGCAGGTGCGAAGCCAAATACGCTTCTGCGCTAAATCTCGCTCCTGCGTCCAAGATCTTCGCTTTGACGGGGCCGCAGATGCGCCCCTATTCCCGCTTCTGCGATCTATTCCAGCCAAGCCTTCCTTCGCTTTTGCGACCAACTGTCCGCATCTGCGGACTCGCATCTTTGTCCATTCTTCCGCAGATGCGGGAACACCAGAACCAGCAGCCTTCAGCAATGTACTATGAAACGGAAATGATCCGAACCTCGTCCAAAACTCACTCGAGCCACTCGGGACCCCGTCCAAATATACCAACAAGTCCCATAACATAATACAGACCTACTCGAGGCCTCAAATCACGCATAACAACATCGAAACGAGAGATCGTACCTTAAAGCGAACTTAATGAACTTTGAACTTTTCAACATCCACAACTCGTGCCGAAACATAGCAAAATAACCCGGAATGAACCCAAATTTTTGCATACAAGTCCCAAATGACATAAAGAAGCTATATTAATTCGCGGAACCATAATCCGAATCTGATATCAAAAAGTCCACTCCCGGTCAAACTTTCAAAAAAATCCAACTTTCGCCATTTCAAGCCAAATTCAACTACGGACCTCCAAATCACAATCCGGACACGCTCCTAAGTCCAAACTCACCCAACGGAGCTAACGGGACCATCAAAATTCCAATCCGAGGTCAAATACTAAAAAGTCAAACTTGGTCAACTGTTCCAATTTAAAGCTTCCTAGTTGAGAATCATTCTTCCAAATCAATTCCGAATAACCTGAAAACCAAAACCGACGATTCACACAAGTCATAATACATCATACTGAGCTACTCGTGCCCCAAACTATCGAGCGAAGCCGGTAGGGTCGTTTCATTAATGGAATAACCATTTAGATGACGAGAGATTATTCATTATGCACTAGTATCAAAATATTAACTGATCTTTCGTTCAACACCTTGTCATTATAGTATTATTATGATTTAATCTAGCCCTCTTAAGAAAGCTTCAAAACCAAAGTAGAGAATAAGGTTTTCTTCACGAATCAAACTGAATCAAATATATGAGTTTTAATCGCATTGGACTCTTAAAGTAAATCTAACTTGAAAAGTTTCTAATTGAGTAAATTAAACAGCTCGTGATCATGTGTTATATATAGCATGAGCTAGCCAATTTTCGAATTGGTAATTGAAAAATAGCCAACGTTTATAAATTTATTGAAAAATAGCCATTATTTTAGCTGGAACACGGAAAGTTCCGGCATAATATGCTGGATTTGGAGCTCCTGTGTATAAACTC
Organism: Nicotiana attenuata; assembly: GCF_001879085.1. Taxonomy (NCBI): domain Eukaryota; kingdom Viridiplantae; phylum Streptophyta; class Magnoliopsida; order Solanales; family Solanaceae; genus Nicotiana; species Nicotiana attenuata. Next base: position 40,095 of record NW_017674932.1, read on the forward strand.
CAGCACATTATTAAATTCTAACAAATTATGTTGGAATCTCATATGTAAAAAATTCGAACTCCGGCATATTATGCTATGATATTTCCGGATTTTTAAGGGTGTTTTTGTTCAGATTTTATCTTTACATGAAAAAGTGGCTAAATTTCGATTACTTTTGAAACTGTGGCTATTTTTCAATTGCCAGTTATAAATAGGCTATTTCTGATTTATTTTTTTCCCAAAATAATTTGGGCTTATAATTAAGTCATTATATTGATTTGATTGAACAATTGGATATAAGCTTAAGCATGACATGTTATGCAAGGACCTAATAGCTCCAATTATTAAATCTCTTTTCTCCATTTGGACAAGTCTAATTTGCTTGTTCCATCAAAAGCTGTCATTCAAAGGAAGGATATATAGAGAGCAAAATCCAGTCCATGTTTGCTTTCTTAGGGAAAAACAAATCTACTCCTGAATATATAAATCAATTATTTAGGCAAATTAATTAATATTATTGATCATATATAGTTGTCCTTGTCCATGTTAATCTTAACATGTAATGTTGCTATTTAATTTGTAAGCCTAAAACCTAATTATCTTAACTAAATCATGATTGTTTTTGTTCCACGTCTTTATAATCATCAACAACTCCTCTGATGATAACGTATATCTACCAATAATATCCAAGCATCAATTATGCATTAATAATTTCTCCAAAATTAATGATTTGTAATCTCAACATATAGTGTTGCGATTTCATAATTAGCCTAATACCTAATTATCTATACAGCTAATAATACATGAATTATTTTTATTTCACACGTCTTTATGATCATGCAACTGCTCCTCTGATGACAACACATATCCAACTATATTATCTAAGAATACTATATCCATAAGAATTTCTTCAAGTTAGTAATATGTAAAATACATTTTTTTGCTAGCCATATGTTGATCGGTCCATACAAAAATTGTTGCACTTCTTTTGCTCCATATATTTCCTTAAATTTCCCCCTCCTTTATTACTACTACAAATTTTACAAATGCATAAAATTATTTATTGCCATAATGTACAAAGTTATGGTTTCATATGGCTTGGCTTTAGTACGACGATTTTAGAAGTTTCTTCGATTAGTCAAAAGTACGAGGTTTGGATTAGTAATTTCTTTTTACTTTGAATTAGGACTAAGGTTTTGAATTCATCTTGATGAATTTAACAGATTTACTTTTTTTTTTTTTTTAAATGGACTTAAATGGGCTGGTAAACTAATTAATTATTCTTTTTCTTTATACAAATTTAACAGATTAGCCACTATCTCAAACATGGGAGAAGGGAGTGTTGGAAATGAGCATGGGCCAAGTCGGGAAGGCCTAAATAGTAAAGATTGCTTTACCTGAAAGTTAGGGCGATGTGCACAAATAGCCACTAAGAGCACCTGTCTTTACTTTAAAGCCAGTGTTTTAAATGTCTTTAGTCTTTAGCCACTGGTTTAATAAACTTTTACCTGACTGAACGAAAATACCCTTCTGCTACAACTTATACCTACACTTTTATTAACGATCACCCAGCAGCAGTAACTAACTTCAGCAGCAGCTTCTCTTCCGATTTGAGACTGTGATCGCTATGGAATTGCAGAAGCATCCCTTCCGATTTGAAACTGTAGAATTCAACTTTCTCGACCAAAAATCGACATAAATTTACAGTAAGTTATGCTTTTGTGTGTTTCTATTGATTTTTATTTCGTTACTACGAATTTGATGCTAGGAATTTGTTTTTTTTTTTGAATTTCTGGATTGATAAGTTTAAGGACATCGCGTCCTTTGATTATTTTATAAAAATTGAGCACAAAATGTTAAGGATTTGGTGCCATGATCGTTGTTACTAATATTAAGGACATAGTGTCCTGATTTTGCAAATTGAATTGAAAAAGTTAAGGACACAATGTCCTTAACTTTTTTTGCTGTTCTTCAGAATATTAAGCACATACTGTCATAGTTTTTCAAATTGTTTTGAAAAAGTTAAGGACACTTGGTCCTGAAGTTTAAGTTTGAAGTTGAAAAGTTAAGGACACTTGGTCCTGAACTTTGACTTACATGTTCAAAAGTTAAGGACAGGCAGTCCTTAACTTCAAGTTTCAAGTTGAAAAGTTAAGGACACTAGGTCCTGAAGTTTGAGTTTTAAGTTGAAAAGTTAAGGACACTTGGTCCTGAACTTTGACTTACATGTTCAAAAGTTAAGGACAGACAGTCCTTAACTTCAAGTTTGAAGTTGAAAAGTTAAGGACACCTGGTCCTGAAGTTTGAAAGGCAGTCCTTAACGTCAAGTTTCAAGTTGAAATGTTAAGGACACTTGGTCCTGAAGTTTGAGTTTCAAGTTGAAAAGTTAAGGACAGGCAATCCTTAACTTCAAGTTTCAAATTGAAAAGTTAAGGACACTTGGTCCTGAAGTTTGAGTTTCAAGTTGAAAAGTTAAGGACACTTGGTCCTGAACTTTGAATTACAAGTTCAAAAGTTAAGGACACCTGGTCCTTAACTTTGATTTCCATGTTACAAAGTTAAGGACAGTTGGTCCTTAACTTTGAACACCAAGTTCAAAAGTTAAGGACACTTGAATTTACAGTACCTATTCTTAATTATACAAGGATTGCTCTATAAAATATGTCCTGAGTTTCCCATTCTCTTGACTTGCAGGATGGAAACAATATGCATTATAGTTGCTTTTAATGGTAGATGGACTGAAGACTATAAGTATCTTGATCATCAAACAAAGCTTGTTCTAGTACCCGAGGCAATTCAGTTTCAAGATTTCATTAAACAGATCTTTGAAGTTATTGAATTGGATGGAGACAAGTTTGAAGCAGTGATATGGTATGATATCAACCTTGGAACAAGCAAGGGAATGCTTGTATCCAAATATTTAGATCTTCACACATGTATTGAGTTACTAAAAAGTCATTCACTCTTTAAGGGCTGTCGTTTCATTGTTGATATTTCGGAAAGAGTTTGTGGATAATTAAGTGCCTTTGAACATGTCAACAGAGAAACTCAACATGACAATTAAAACAAATGCCAACAGATAATGGAAATAGATATGGTTGAAGCTCAACCAATAACTGAAGAGGCGCTTCAAATATCTGATTCTATTCAAGTAGAAGGACAAAGCATTATAGAGATTGACAACGAACAAGCTTTGGGTATTCAAGTCTTAGAGAGTTGTCACGACCCAATTTCCATACCCGGTCGTGATGGCGCCTCTCGTGAAGACAAGGACAACCAACTAACCCAAATCGTCTCTTTAATATTTATTAAACATAAACGAATAGGTGAATATAGCTTAACGACAATAATAACCGGTATGTACAACCCAACACAACCCGACCGGGGTGTCACAAGTCACGAGCATCTAAAGAAACCTGAACACAACTACAGGGCCAATAATAATATATAAAGAAAAATTCTGGAAAATCAAAAGACAACATCCGGTGCCGCGAACGCTGGCGGTCACCTTGCTCAGCTACTATAGCCCTACCTTCAATCAGCTAATAATCCCGCTACCGGGTGAACAATACCTGCAACTGCACGCGAGGTGCAGGGAGTAAAGTGAGTACTTCCAACTCAGTGAGTAATAAAAGTAAATAATAACTGAGCAGCAAGAAATCACGTAAAGCAACCAACATGCTGTATAGAAGCCGGGTATAATTTTTTGAGAAAACAGTGAAATCTGTGAGATCTTTAGAAATATTTTGGCTCAGTTCAAATCTCCTTTGAAAATGATCTTTTCAATAATTACGAAAACGATTTCAAAACAGTTGGTGCTGATAGCACAGAAAAAAATCCGCCCTCGGGCATAAATACCATAGTATAACAGGTAAAAAGGGCAAATAAATATGCAAGATGAGCACATAAAAGTACGCCCCTCGGGCACCTCTCAAAACAGTACCAGCCCCTTGGGCTCAATATTAATCACACAGTACAACATCAGATAAACAGTAGAATCCAGTGAAGTATAGTAAGAAAATCTTTTGAAACAGTTAAAAATCAATCATACTCAACCAGTAAGTCAGCCATTGTTACCTGACCGGTCAGCCATTGTTACCTGACCAAACGCGTATTCAGTGCCATTGTTACCACTGGTCAGTCATTGTTACCTGACTGGTCAGTCATTGTTACCTGACCAAACGCGTATAACAGTGTCATTGTTACCACTGTTCAATATTTAATCACTCTAGATGGGTACCCGCGCTCACTGTGGGTGTGCAGACTCCGGAGGGGCTCCTACAGCCCAAGCGCTATCAACAAGGCCTGAAAGCCTGAACAATATCAACATGAGGCCTGAAAGCCTTCTCACAGCACACTCGAGGCCTGAAAGCCTCCTCACAATACACTCGAGGCCCGAAAGCCTCCTCACAATACACTCGAGGCCTGAAAGCATCCTCACATCACTCAGCGTATCCTCACATGTGGCCCTCGGCCTCAATCAGTCCAAAAATAATCATAAGCCCCTCGGGCATCAGTAAAGAAACAATAATGCTCAGCTCAAACAGTAGTTCAAATATCAGTTAAAACTCGAGGTTGAGTAAAAATATAGCTGAGTTCATGAAACAGTGTAATGACAATGGACTGAGTTCAAATAATATTTCAAATAGTGAGGAAAACAGTGATGATAGCTCATAGGGAGTTCAAACAGTCGGCAATAAGCCCCAAATATGGCAATAAGCCCAAGTCCTAGTGAAAAACAACAAGTCATAGCGAAATACGCGGTAAAATCAACAACCGGGACGGACCAAGTCACAATCCCCAACGGTGCTCTACCCCACGCTCTCTATCTAGCGTGCAAGTCACCTCAATATAGCACTATGGGTGCAAATCCAGGGTTTCAAAACCGCAGGATATTATTTACAATCATTACTCACCTCGAACCGGTGAAATCTCAAACCCGCGATGCCTTTGCCCCTCAAATCGGCCTCCACGCGCGCCGAATCTAACAAAAATCAAAGCGAATACATCACAATATGCTAAGGAAACATAACCCAATCGAAAAGACTCGAAAAATATCGAAAATCACGAAGTTGGCAAAACCCGAGCCCCGGGCCCACTTCTCGAAAAATTACAAAATTCACATCACCGGATTCCTTATCTCCTCACGAGTTCATACATACTAAGAACATCAAAATCCATCCACAATTGACCCTTCAAATCCCAATTTAAAAATTTGAAAATTCCAAGCCTTATTCCTCCATTTTAGCAAAAATTCAATGATTTCCTTGATGGATTTCACAATAAAAACGAGTTTTGAGTCCAAGAAACTTACCTCCAAACGTTCCCCCTTGAATCCCTCGTTAATCTCCTTCAAGAATCTCCAAAAACGAGCAATTATGGTGTAAAATGACCCAAAATCGCGACTGACGTGTTTTAAAACATTCTGCCCAGGTATTTACTCTTCGCGATTGCGGAAATGCTTCGCGATCGCGGAGAACAATTTTTCCAGCCCAAAATTTACTCTTCGCGATCGCGGACAACGCTTCGCGATCGCGATGAACAATTCCCAGCTCTTCCGGACAGCCTCTAGTATAGTGGTCATAACTTTTTGCACACAACTCCAAATTACGAATGGTTTGATGTTCTGAAAACTAGACACATAGGGATATAATTTCATATGTTTCTCATTTCTTGACTCCTTATACATTGTGAGATATAAGCTTCCAAAGTCATCCCTGTGTATTAGAGACCTTCCCGGGCAGCCTATAGTGTAACCACCATAACTTTTTGTACACAACTTTAAATTCCAATTAATTTAAATTTCTGAAAACTAGACACAATGGGCTACAATTTTCATTTTTGGATCATCTCCAAATTCCTTATAGATTGTGAGATATAATCTTCCGTAGTGGGATCAACGCAACAGAATATTTCTTCTCCGCGATCGCGAAATGCTTCACGCGATCGCGAAATGCTTCACGCGATCGCGATTCATTGGCACGTTTCTCACATTTTACTCACCGCGATCGCGACCAATTCGATCGCATAGAACAGTGCTGTAGCCAAAAACCAGCAGTTAAAAATGGCCTAGAAATGGTCTGAAACCACCCCGAAACTCACCCGAGGCCCCCGGGACCTCAACCAAAAGCACGGACATATCCCATAACATCATTCAAACTTGTTCCAATCATCAAAACACATCAAACAACGCTAAAACTATCAAATCACATCGGATTCAAGCCTAAGTTCTTCAAAAACTTCCGAAATGCACTTTCGATCAAAAAGTCTATCAAACCTCATCCGAATGATCTGAAACTTTGCACGCACATCCCAAATGACAAAACGGAACTACTGCAACTCTCAGAATTCCATTCCGACCCCTATATCAAAATCTCGCCTATCAATCGGAATTCGCCAAAATACTAACTTCGCCAATTCAAGCCTAATTCTACACCGGACCTCCAAAATAAATTCCGATCACGCTCCCAAGTCACAAATCATCTCCCGAAAGTCAACGTCCGGTTGACTTTTCCAACTTAAGCCTTCTTAAAAGAGACTAAGTGTCTCATTTCTTATCAAAACCAATCTGAATCAACTCTAACTCACCACATACCGGTAATGAAACATGAAGAAGTAATAAATAGGAAAAAGGGGCAGTAATACCTGATACGACGGGTCGGGTCGTCACATCCTCCCCAACTTAAACCAACGCTCTTCCTCGAGCGTACCCAGAGTTGTCCTAGAAGCTAACCAACAGCTGAATAACTTTACCAAGCATATACCCGTGGTGATCCCTCGTCACCCTATCTCGCATAGGTCCGATAACACAATATAGCTGAAATTTCACAGTCCATCTAAACCATAAACCGTAGAACCACCTTGCACTTTCCGAAATCATACACAAGATCAGGACCTCACATCTATACTCAGAATAAACCCGAACCAGCTGTAATAACCCATACCTGCAACCTCAGGTGAGATCATATGATATACCACATGGTCGAAACACTCAAAACGGTAGCCTCTATTCACAGCACTTGCCTACAATAACCAAATACCGGTAGAAAACCTCTTATCAACTAAGGTCTTATTGCAACACTCTCATATAATGCCAACGATAAATGAAACATGCTATAAATCGTAACCATTTCTCATATCAACCATTCATGAAGCTGCTTCCCCTTTTACTAATACCACAACAGATTTTCGGGCTGAATCTCGATATTATCCTTCTAACAAGCTGAAATCAAATCTGTCCGTATTCATTAATGACTCCAACGATCACCTCGAATCCAACACACCACTCTGGTGACACGACACCTCAATGCAGGCCTAAGCCACAACTTGCATAATACACGCACCAATGAGGAACGGTCTGAACATACCCAAATCAGGACAAATGACTCAAACGAAAGAGTTGTACCTCAAGCTCATCAACACCATTACAACCCAAGGCTGAGACCCCGTCTCACCTCATAGAAATAGAATGCCTGAATCTACCTCGAAGGGTCCTAACTCCACGTAGCCTCGCTACAATGCGCGATCATATCCAAACACCGTTACACATGAAGCACCTCAAGTCACTATGATCAAAATTGACAGCCACGCACATTTGATGTCTGTAACCAAAGCAATTCATTACATCCACGGTGAAACCAATAACATATGACACACAACCCGATAGGCCATAACCAATACTCCATTTGCTGAGCAACACTCAATCACTCTTCCCGCTCGACTTCCTCTATGAATCCCAAATAGGACCGCACCACATGTGCCTATAGCCAACAAGTCATGACATCCCACAGCACAGAAAGCAACTCATAGATCTTCCCAGATCCCTAAACAAGCTCAATAACGATAGATCCAACCTATCCCTCAACAATACAACTCGGGACTAACCAAGCTAACTCAAGCTAAATATGTAGCCACATTGGCCTGCCAACGAGCTCATTATCAAGAAGCCTGAAGCTGCTCCTTCCACTACTATAACTCCTGTCGGAGCCGTACAATACGGTGCCCGGCACCAAATCAACATCGAAATCCACAACCTCGCCCGGAAACATGCCCGGCCACTAGGAACGCATCCAAAAAGGTCACTCAACACCGGAACTGAATCAATGGTAGAAACCTCTGCACTGACATCCGTCGCGAAGGCCCTATTAAGGAAAGCAATCCTTCACAGCCGTCCGCTGAATCTTTTGAAATATATACCACTCTGCAAGAACATAATCCAATGCACCTTGCTGCTCAACCCGTGGCATTTCCGGCCTAGCCCGTAGCACAATAGTCTAGAATAACCCAACACTGAGACAACCAGCCTACAATCCAATATCATATCCAAAATTTGGCATACCAAGTAAAGAAAGATCCACTCGGACCTCTAATTCCCATTAACCGCTAGACGGTGCCGATACACACGATTTACAACAACTGCGTAGCTTGAACACGAGAACTCCTAGTCTCCAACTCCATATAGCACCCAAATCACTGTACCTGATCCCAAATTGCGCCGTACGAATACATATCACACCTCAAGTACCCAATCGTCCCACAAAAGGTATTCTAAAGTTCCCTGTGCCATCAAACAACCTCAGATATCAACAGTCGATCCCAAATGCCGCAACACTTACCGAATTATTATCAGTTTACATCACATTGCCCTTTTACTGGAATATATACCCTCGTCGACTTACTATGGTTGGCAATACCATTTCCTCAACCATTTGAAGATCGATTCTTTAATCACCTGTAGCTGCCTGTGCTGCTTAAGAATTTAATGACTTTCCATTATGAACGGAACCGTAACCTTACACACACAAATTCCAATACTCCACCACATATAACATGTACCATACCACACTAGTATAACATGAGAACTCCATCTCCCTTCCTAACCACAAACATCTACGTACTCCACTAGTCAAGAACTGCCATTGATCCCATCGAAGAAAAATCATTACACATTCCATGTCTCTCATATTCGTAGAAAATGCACTTCTTCAACCATGGTAGAGATCAACAAGAACTCTCTCAATTCCGTTTGCATAAATTAAACTGCCAGGAAGGAATCCTTCTACCCGAACCAAGCTAAGCAAGCTATCAGAACTCAAGAGCCTTGCTGCACAACACCGGTAAAAGCTCATTACCTCGAACACATACGAAGAATTAATCATGTCTTTACCATACCGATTCGGTCTACTATCAAGCTATTCCACCTATCTAATTCCCTTTTTTATTCATCATCCACTTGATATTTCTTCCTTGTTGTAGCATCACAATGCCTCAATCCAGGCTTACCACACGAGACTCGCACATAAGACCACACTGTCTAAGACCCATAGGCCACTGAATACTCTCTCAATTGTTTCCCAGAAATACCACATTCCAGAATACTTCACTCTGAGAACTTTCTGCGATCTAAATTCGCTTCCTTTACTTTCCAGGTATCGACACATAGGATCCCATGATCAACATAAAAATACCACAAGTCTTGACATTTTCTATTGAAAACACTGTCTTTAGTCACATACACCACCTTAAAACACTTGGTGCTACATGTAGATTCTTGAACACATTAAAACCATTCTCGAGAGTCATTCTCTCTTATTCATCTGCAAATTACCTGATTTAACGAACAGAACCACTCGTGCTTTATTGACACTCCGATACCGTAAAATGAGACCCTCATCCCAATACAACCAAGCAACTTCCTACTCTATGCACCGAGCATTCTTTACCAACAACAACTCTAGACATTCCGAAATTCTCATACCCTATGGAAAATATTATAACCTTTGTCGAAATTTTTCTTCACTCGCCCATCCTCGGCTCAATTTCTGCAACTAGAACCGATTCGCTAGCATACCTCGAGACGTAACCAACATAGCACATAACCGTGCAATCAACTAATCAACAGCAACCTCCCCAACTTTTCTCGAAGCCATATATCAAGACACACTTAACAACTCATAACACTTTTTACTCTAATGATGCCACAATGTCATAGTGAGATTGAACTCAAATCATCTACAAGTTTGTGAAAACACAGGTCATCTAGTACTGAAATCCTCTACAACCCTCGCATTTATCCCCACATCAACTGAGTCCACTCTCTTAAGTGACCCGAATTTTTAAATTTCAACACATACCCTTTAATTACACATGAGATCTTCTAACATACACGTAAGGACCATACCACTCAAGAACACTCCGCAGGAGATGACCCCTGCTTCGCCTCAATTTAGTACTTCAGCATACCTTTCCCAATCATATTCGTCACTCAGTTATTAGTCCTCCTGAGTCCGAACTCATACCGCCGCAAGCAATGCACTTCACTTCCCAACTAGGAGGTACGACAATGTTCTTCACGCGCCCATAATTCGGGCTACACATCAATCCACAATAGGAGTCGAATCACTTAACAGTTCATCTATTATCCTGTAAACTTCTTCGTCACTACCAAGTCATATAATTACATCTCACAGTACTAACATACTCATCACATGAATACCAAACCGCCATTCCGGCTAATAGGGCAATACTGAACATATAAGTTCAAAACACTTGCTCACACAATCAGCACCTCGGTGCTCAAGCTATAGGCAAGGATCCGGCCTCAAGTCCTCCAGACTGGCCAAACATACTCACGAAGATTACAT
>NW_017674932.1:52286-70475 GCF_001879085.1 Nicotiana attenuata
ACGCAATAAAACCAACAACCGGGACGGACCAAGTCACAATCCCCAACGGTGCTCTACCCCACGCTCATACCTGGCGTGCAAGTCACCACAATACAGCACTATGATGTGCAAATCCGGGGTTTCAAACCCTCAGGATATTATTTACAAGTATTACTCAACTCGAACCGGTGAAATCTCAAACCCGCGACGCCTTTGCCCCTCAAATCGGCCTCCACGCGCGCCGAATCTAACCAAAATCAGAGCGAATACATCACAATATGCTAAGGAGACATAACCCAATCAAAAAGACTCGAAAAACATCGAAAATCATGAAGTTTGCAAAACTCGAGCTCCGAGCCCACCTCTCGAAAAATTACAAAATTCATATCACCGGATTCCTTATCTCCTCACGAGTTCATACATACTAAGAACATCAAAATCCATCCACAATTGACCCTTCAAATCCCAATTTAAAAATTTGAAAATTCCAATCCCTATTCCTCCATTTTAGCAAAAATTCAATGATTTCCTAGATGGATTTCACAATAAAAACGAGTTTTTAGTCCAAGAAACTTACCTCCAAACGTTTCCCCTTGAATCCCTCATTAATCTCCTTCAAGAATCTCCAAAAACGAGCAATTATGGGTGTAAAATGACCCGTAAATCGCGACTGACGTGTTTTATAACATTCTGCCCAGGTATTTACTCTTCGCGATCGCGGAAAATGCTTCGCGATCGCGGAGAACAATTTTTCCAGCCCAAAATTTACTCTTCGCGATCGCGGACAATGCTTCGCGATCGCGATGAACAGTTCACAGCTCTTCCGGACAGCCTCCAGTATAGTGGTCATAACTTTTTGCACACAACTCCAAATTATGAATGGTTTGATGTTATGAAAACTAGACACATAGGGCTATAATTTCATATGTTTCTCATTTCCTGACTCCTTATACATTGCAAGATATAAGCTTCCAAAGTCATCCCTGTGTATTAGAGACCTTCCCGGGCAGCCTATAGTGTAACCACCATAACTTTTTTTACACAACTTTAAATTCCAATTAATTTACATTTCTCAAAACTAGACACAAAGGGCTACAATTTTTATTTTTGGATCATCTCCAAATTCCTTATAGATTGTGAGATATAAGCTTCCGAAGTGGGATCAACGCAACAGAATATTTCTTCTCCGCGATCGCGAAAGGCTTCACGCGATCGCGATTCATTGGCACGTTTCTCACATTTTACTCACCGCGATCGCGACCAATTCCCCGCGATCGCATAGAACACTGCTGTAGCCAAAAACCAGCAGTTAAATATGTCCTAGAAATGGTCCGAAACCACCCCGAAACTCACCCGAGGCCCCCAGGACCTCAACCAAAAACACGGACATATCCCATAACATCATTCAAACTTTTTCCAATCATCAAAACACATCAAACAATGCTAAAACCATCAAATCACATCGGATTCAAGCCTAAGTTCTTCAAAAACTTCCGAAATGCACTTTCGATCAAAAAGTCTACCAAACCTCGTCCGAATGATCTGAAACTTTGCACGCACATCCCAAATGACATAACGGAGCTACTGCAACTCTCGGAATTCCATTCCGACCCCTATATCAAAATCTCGCCTATCAATCGGAATTCGCCAAAATACTAACTTCGCCAATTCAAGCCTAATTCTACACCGGACCTCCAAAATAAATTCCGATCACGCTCCCAAGTCACAAATCATCTCCCGAAGCTAACTGAATCACCGGAAATCACATCCGAGCCCTCTAACTCATAAGTCAACGTCCGGTTGACTTTTCCAACTTAAGCCTTCTTAAAAGAGACTAAGTGTCTCATTTCTTATCAAAACCAATCCGAATCAACTCTAACTCACCACATACCGGTAATGAAACATGAAGAAGTAATAAATGAGGAAAACAGGGCAGTAATACCTGATACGACGGGTCGGGTCGTCACAGGCGACTCTGCTGGGGACACAAACCCAGAACTTCGGTTCAGGGTTTAAGAATCCGAGCTCAGTTAAAATTGTTATATTTGGCTTTATCTGATTTTGCTACATGTTTCATGCCTTATGTGCGAAATGCTTTACCGCTTTGATATTATCTGAACTGTATATATAAACTGTGCCGAAACCTTTCTCTTCTCACCTCCAGGGATGTGCTTACTGGTTGAGACTCCTTATTCTGTTAGTGTCATACCTTGAAATAAGAAAGAGGCCGGACAAGTTACTAAGCCGGACGATCCCGCGGGTCCCCGGTACGTAGCCCCCTCCTTGACTCGAGTTGTCCGCTCGAGTACACAGTCTAGAACCTATACCCAGGTTTTGAACTTAGAATAACTTGACCTCATGCCGAATCCCTAGTAGGAACGCTTATTTGCATCACGTGCATTTTGACTTAGGGGACTCAACACCGGGGTTGGGTCCGTCTAGGACAGGTGTACTTGGAATAATGGACCATCCTGATGCATCCTACTTGTGCATTTATCTGTTTTGGACTCGCATGCTGACTGACTTTGAATATCTGGGAAAAAATTGAAAAAGAAAAAGAGAAAAAGAGAAGATAGCAGTGTAAAGGGTTAATTATCTATATTAGAAAAACCAATGTCCAAGTAGTGCCGAAATGCTGCCGGATTTTTGAGAAAATGAAAGTAAAAGAAGAAAAGTTTTTTTTAGTTTGTTCTGTTTGCCAATGGAAAAGAAAAACCAAAAGAGTTTTATTTTCAAATTAGTTTGTTTATTTGGCATTGAAAAAGAAAATATAAAAAAGAATCTTGCTTTCAGAAATAGTGTATTTGCCAACAAAAACAAAAACAAAAAGAGTCTTGTTTTCAAAATAGTTAGATTTATTTGCCCGAACTACGCAGGTTTGACTCTCACCGGATGTGAGATACGTAGGCAACCCTCATCGGGTCCAACCTCCTCTTTTCAAAAATAGCCAAAAATGCCAAATTTTTTAATTTCGTCATGAATAGGTCGGGTGCCGCCATTCTTGTTTAAAATAAGCCGAATGTCCCCAAAAAGGGACGCCGGAAGGCTGTTTTTGCAAGAACAGCCACCTGAGTCAATTTCAACGGTTAGCAGGCACAGCCTTAAAATCTTCTCCCCGAAGTGCTGAAAGGCCGTAATTGCAAAACCGGCCATTTGTTTTAAATCGGAAATTTGAACAAAAATAGTGTCATTTTTCCTTTTTAGGTCAAAATATGTGATTAAATCACCTTAATAAATGTGCAGGATGAGCACGACTCAAAATGAACCTTTTTCAATCATGCATAAAATCCCTTTGGAGTTGCGTCTGTGGTGGAACGACTTAGGAGGAGAAGGGCAAGATGAGGTCAAAAAATATTTGAAAGGGCTTACCGGTTTGTTGGAGATTGTGCCTCGGGGAGACATCATTAGAGCGTTGGTCACATGCTGGGACCCGGCACATAACGTCTTCCATTTCTCGGACTTTGAGCTAACTCCGACACTAGAGGAAATAGCCGGCTACATCGGAAAAGATGAGGTTCCTTTAAGGCGTAAGTACTTGGTTGCCCCGAGAACTGTGGCTGTGCACAGATTTTTAGACTCACTGAAAATAAGCAGGACAGTCCACAATGCAGATTTGGCAAACGACTTTTGTACTCCACACTTCATATATCACAGATATGGCCACATAGGAGGTTTCAACAACCCGAAAAACAAGATATGTAGCAAAGGGAACCGCCAAAAATGGGAGGAGCATAGACGTTTTGCTTTTATGGTGGTCTTTTTAGGGCTTGTGGTATTTCCAAGGAAAGACGGAAACATTAACATAAAAATAGTCGGAGTCGTCAGCACTCTACTCACTCAAGCCAAAAGCACTCTTGCGCCCATGATATTAGCCGAAATCTTCCGCGCTCTTACAGCCTGCAAAGCCGGGGGAGACTTCTTCGAGGGGTGCAATCTATTGTTGCAAATGTGGATTACCGAACACTTGTGTCGTCGTCCTCAATTCCTGAGTTATGGTTCTATAAAGAAGACATGCATAGAAGAGTTTTACACAAGGATTAAGGGGATCAGCTTGCCCGAGGGATTCACGGGCTGGACTTCATACTTTCAGTCCCTCACTGCTAGTCAAATAGAGTGGACATTCGGATGGTTGCCTGTCGATGAAATCATATATATGCCAGCAACGGGGCCGCACTTCCTTTTGATGGGTCTTAAGACCATCCAGCCTTATGCCCCGTATCGGGTTTTAAGGCAACTCGGGAGGTGCCAAATAGTGCCAAAAGACAGCGATCTTAGTGCTCAGGTAGTTGAAATTAGCCCTGACGGACAATTCCCTGAAGCAAGAGTCCGCCAGATCTGGAATGAATGCCAATACTTAAAAGCGGATACTTGCATACAGGATCGGGCCAAAGGCAAAGTGTCGCCAGGATACCTGTCTTGGTATAGGAGAGAATATGAGCATGAAAGGCTAGCTAAAAGACCTCACATCCGGGAGTTTGCCGAATCATCGCAAGAACAGTGGGCTTGGTTAGCTAAAGAAAATGAGTACAGGGCCCGCATAGGAGCATTGGAAAAATAGGTCCAAGACCTCCAGTTTGAAAACAGCGTGCAAGTTGCGGCTGACGAGGGTGAGAGAAAGAAATTTGCCAAAGAGAATGAAGCCTTACGAGCCCAAATCCAAAAGATGAAGTTAGCGGCCGAAAATCCCGTCAGGAGTGCCAAAGATACAAAGCTTATAGAAAATCTAAGGCAAAAAGTGAATGACTACAGTTTTGACCTCAACAAAGCGGAAAAGGAATTAGCCGGGGTTCGGAAACAATTGGCTAAAAACACGAAAGAACGGGCCCGCATGGTTAAGCAGTTGAAAGAAGAATACGATAATGAGGTCACAGGATTAAAGAAAAAGGTCATTGCCACAGAGAACAGAATGATCAAACAGGCAAAAGAATTCAAAGTTGAAAGAGAGCATTGTTACATGGCATTGGCACAGTTAGAAATGGACTTGCAACAACTCCAGGAACAAAACCAGGTAGCCGAGCAAACTTTGGAGGCTAGGACCCAACAAATAGGGCGGTTGCTTCAAGAAAAAGGCAGAATCAGAGAGAGAATCTTAACCGTTGCTCATTCTATTACTAGGAAATGCCAAATGTGCGAGAACATGACCCGTACCACCTTCTTTGCATCAGTGATGATATTTGTGAAGCAGATAATGAGTGACCTGGACAGACTTCAAGGGGAACTTGCATATAGGCCCGCGGCGAGACCGAACGATGTCCCGCGGGCACCAGGAGCTTTAATGTATTCATGATTGTCTTTTGAGTCTGTATTTCTTTTCTACTAGAGTTTGTCATTTGAGTCTGTATTTCCGTTTCTACTGGAGTCTGTATTTCCTTTTCATTAAAAGTCAGTCAGTTGATTGAGTCTGTATTTTTGTTTGAACTAGAATAGGGATGGTGGAGTCTGTTGTTCTTTTCTGCATTAGAGTCTGTTAGTTGTTTAATCTGTCAGTTTCGAGTCTTTGTAATAGACGTATTTGCAATCAATAAAATTGAAATTCCCCAAAAACTATTTTTCTTCTACTTTACACTATTCGTCACGAACTACGCTTGGTCTGATTCACGCGGGGTCGTGATACGTAGGCAATCTACATAGGATTCGACCGTAATCAAATAATAAAATGGAAAAATAGGGGTGCAAATGCAAAATGAGAGAGCGGCAAGAAACAATCGAAAATAAAAAGGAAGTGGCTCATAGAAATAAGGAACAGCCGGGATGACGCATGCAACTAGGCAAAGGCATAATAGAAATGGTTAACTGCTTAGGTGCATTCATTCCCCAATTTGCGGTCATCTATCTGTTAATGCCCTAACCGCTAACAAAGTTGTTGTTGATGAGTCCAGGAAAGTGGTTAAGTTGACTGGCATTCTGGCAACCCATCCCTACAACACCCGCTCTAAGGATAAGTCGAACATGGTCAACCAGGAATTGGAAGCAAGCATTGTCGACCCATCTAGGGAGGAGGAAGTAGTGGATGTTAATGCAATGAAGGAGGAGATGTATAAACTGAAGCAACAAATGGTCGAGATGTACCAGGCCTGGTCGAAGGGACATCCACCACCAGCCTATCCTGCTAACCCTACCTACCTCCCACCACTAGCTCAGCCTTAAGATCCTCCCACAGTGAACTCATCTCCGGCTTTCCCTACGTACCAGCAGTACTACGGAACCACCTCTCAAACACCACCACCTCCACCACCCAAACAAATTCCATGCCCTCCACCACCAACCTCTCCTGTGTTTGTGGCTCCCCCACCTGTCGCACTACACAGGTCTTCTAGCGAACCTTTGTTCCAAACCCATGATAACCAGTATTACCCACCCGAAGCCACTTTCAAACCACCAAGACCATATCCCTCAAATTGTAACCAATCGTTCGTAATATTAGATCGAAATTTCCGGTCAAAACACAACCTTGTCCAAACCAGCCCNTTACACAGGTCTTCTAGCGAATCTTTGTTCCAAACCCATAACAACCAGTATTATCTACCCGAAGCCACTTTTAAACCGCCAGAGCCATGCCCTTACACTCCCCGCCTTGATCTCTCAGCAGAAGAAGAAAAGCCTCCCAAAAACCCTGAGCAAGAGGAAATGATACAGAAGGTTAAGAGCTTAGAACAGTCATTCCGAAATATGCAGGGGCTCGGAGGACAAGTGAGTGTAGCCTACAAGGACCTGTTCCTGTTTCCTGATGTCCAGTTGCCAGCAGGATTCAAGTTACCCAAGTTTGACTTATATGATGGACATGGTGATCCGGTGGCCCACTTAAGGGGGTTCTGCAGCAAGATGAGAGGAGCTGGAGGAAGGGACGAGTTATTAATGGCTTACTTTAGTCAAAGTCGAAGTGGAGCAGCTTTGGAGTGGTACACACGACAGGATCATGCTCGATGGTACACTTGGGACGATCTGGCCCAAGCATTTGCATGTCATTTTCAGTACAATCTCGAAATTGTCCCGGACCGTCTGTCACTGACTAAAATTGAGAAGAAGCCTGGAGAAAGCTTCAGAGAATATGGTTTCCGGTGGAGAGAGCAGGCGGCAAGAGTCGATCTCCAATGAAAGAGAGCGAGATGGTTGATTATTTCCTACAGGCTTTGGAACCCACTTACTATGGTCACCTGGTGTCAGCAGTGGGAAAATCTTTTAACGAGGTAGTGAAAATGGGAAGTATGGTGGAAGAGGGTCTTAAGTCGAACAATATTATGAGCTATTCGGCGATCAAGGCAACTACCCAGGCTATTTAGAGCGCACTGGAGCAGTATTGGGAAAGAAGAAGAAAGAAGAGGTTGCAGTAGTGGAATCGAGAGCTTGGTCCAGAGGTCCATCACCATATTATCACCAACCTCGCCCTCACCCCCAAACCTACCCACACACCCCATATGGCCCACCGCAGCACTATTACCCACCTCCTGTCCCTAATTTCTCTGTCCACCATGCCCAGACATACCCCCAACCTCCTAACCATGCGCAATGGCGCGCACCCACCCCACAAAATACTTACCCAACTCAAAACACCTACCCACCCCAAGAACCAACAGAAATCCCACTGGAACCGGCTTTCGACCTAACCCTGCATTTAAGAATGATAGGCTGCAAAAGAAGAAGACTTTCACTCCCTTGGGTGAATCTCACACTAGCTTATACCACAGATTGAGACAGTTGGGCATGTTGAGTCCAATTGAACCCAAGTTGCCAAATTCTCCCCCAAGGAATCTGGACCACTCTGTGAGTTGTGAGTATTGCTCAGGTGCGCCGGGACATGACACAGAAAAATGCTGGCACTTGAAAACGGCCATCCAGGAGCTCATTGATACTTGCCGAATTGAAGTGCAAGCCCCAGAAATGCCTAACATCACCCAAAATCCATTACCAACCCATCACGAGACCCATATGATTGAGCTAGTCCAAAAGGGAGAGCATAAGAAGCCGTCACAAACTGTAATGATGATCAGGGCTAGTGAGGATAGATCAAATGAGAAACTAACAAAGGGGAGAGCATTGATCAAGGTAGAAGAAACAGTTAGCAAACCAGTTGTAGTGATAAAGAAGGAGCTTTTGAGCAGTGTTGCAGAAAAACAAGAACCAGCTAAAGTGGTAGTGTCGGGGGCAGCTGTCAAGCCCGTTGTGATTGTAAAAGGGGCTCGCACAGAGTCGGTTGTTATCAAGCCAGTGACTCAGTTACCAGTAATCAGTGAAAAGGTCGTCCCATGGAATTACGGCCGAGTGACAGTGATGTATCAGGGGAAGGAAGTTAAGGAAGAAGTTTGTGAAACCCATGGGCTGACTCACTCAGGAAGATGCTTTGCTCCTGACGAGATGAGAAAGGCTAAAATTACCAAAGATAATCCAGTATCAGTAAAGAAAGCTGTAACTGAAGAAGAGGCAGAAGAATTCTTGAAGAAGATGAAGGCACAAGATTATTCCATTGTAGAACAGTTGAGAAATACCCCGGCACAAATCTCTTTGCTATCATTACTGATCCACTCAGATGAGCACCGCCAGGCATTGATGAAAATTTTGAATGAGGCCCATGTTCCTGATAAGATTTTTGTGAACCATCTAGAGAAAATAGCAAACAAGATTTTCGAGGTCAACAGGGTTACGTTTTCTGATGATGAGCTGGCTTTGGAAGGCATGAACATAATAGAGCACTCTACCTCACGGTGAAATGTGAAGACTCTGTGGTCACCTGGGTGCTAGTTGATAACGGGTCCAGTGCAAACATTTGCCCTCTTTCCACCCTGGAAAAGTTAAAGATGGACAGTGAGAGAATCCACAAAAATAGTATTTGCGTGCGAGGATTTGATGGAGGAGGCAAGGACACAGTCGGGGATATAGTGTTGGAACTGACGATAGGTCCGGTTGAATTCACTATGGAGTTCCAGGTGCTCGACGTGGCCGTCTCTTACAATCTCTTGTTAGGCCGACCCTGGATCCATGCAGCAAAAGCAGTGCCATCTACCCTGCACCAGATGGTTAAATTCGAGTGGGACAGGCAAGAGATTGTGGTGCATGGGGAAGATAGTTCGTGTACTCTGGGTGGTGCCATTGTGCCTTTCATAGAAGCTGAGGATGACAAAGGTCCATGGGTTTATCAAGTCTTTGATACGGTATCGGTTGAAAAGATCCCGGAAGGGAAGTGTATTCCTGTGCCAAAGGTAGCTGCTGCGTCCGTCATGGTTGCGTCGGAAATGCTGAAGAACGGATTTGTACCTGGAAAAGGCTTGGGTGCTTCTTTACAAGGCATCATACAGCCCGTATCCCTTCCTGCAAACCTTAAAACTTTTGGTTTAGGTTTCAAGCCCACTGCTGCAGACATAAGGCGAGCTAGAAAAATGAAAAAGAAAGCATGGACCCTTCCAAAACCTATTCCCCGCCTTTCCCGTTCCTTTGTCAGGCCTGGTACTAAGAAGCGCCTAGCAACAGCAATGCCCAGTGGTATGGTTGATCCCGACAAGGCAACTACCCAGGCGATTCAGAGCGGCACTGGAGGAGTATTGGGAAAGAAGAAGAAAGAAGAGGTTGCAGTAGTGGAATCGAGAGCTTGGTCTAGAGGTCCATCACCATATTATCACCAACCTCGCCCTCACCCCCAAACCTACCCACACACCCCATATGGCCCACCGCAGCACTATTACCCACCTCCTGTCCCCAATTTCTCTGTCCACCATGCCCAGACATACCCCCAACCTCCTAACCATGCACAATGGCGCGCACCCACCCCACAAAATACTTACCCAGCTCAAAACACCTACCCACCCCCAAGAACCAACAGAAATCCCACTGGAACCGGCTTTCGACCTAACCCTACATTTATGAATGATAGGCTGCAAAAGAAGAAGACTTTCACTCCCTTGGGTGAATCTTACACTAGCTTATATCATAGATTGAGACAGTTGGGCATGTTGAGTCCGATTGAACCCAAATTGCCAAATCGTCCCCAAGGAATCTGGACCACTCTGTGAGTTGTGCGTATTGCTCAGGTGCGCCGGGACATGACATAGAAAAATGCTGGCACTTGAAAACGGCCATCCAGGAGCTCATTGACACCCGCCGAATTGAAGTGCAAGCCCCAGAAACGCCTAACATCACCCAAAATCCATTACCAACCCATCACGAGACCCATATGATTGAGCTAGTCCAAAAGGGAGAGCATAAGAAGCCGTCACAAACCGTAATGATGATCAGGGCTAGTGAGGATAGATCAAATGAGAAACTAACAAAGGGGAGAGCATTGATCAAGGCAGAAGAGACAGTTAGCAAACCAGTTGTAGTGATAAAGAAGGAGCTTTTGAGCAGTGTTGCAGAAAAACAAGAACCAGCTAAAGTGGTAGTGTCGGGGGCAGCTGTCAAGCCCGTTGTGATTGTAAAAGGGGCTCGCACAGAGCCGGTTGTCATCAAGCCAGTGACTCAGCTACCAGTGATCAGTGAAAAGGCCGTCCCATGGAATTATGGCCGAGTGACAGTGAAGTACCATGGGAAGGAAGTTAAGGAAGAAGTGTGTGAAACCCATGGGCTGACTCGCTCAGGAAGATGCTTTGCTCCTGACGAGCTGAGAAAGGCTAAAATCACCAAAGATAATCCAGTATCAGTAAAGAAAGCTGTAACTGAAGAAGAGGCAGAAGAATTCTTGAAGAAGATGAAGGCACAAGATTATTCCATTGTAGAACAGTTGAGAAAGACCCCGGCACAGATCTCTTTGCTATCATTACTGATCCACTCAGATGAGCACCGCCAGGCATTGATGAAAATTTTGAATGAGGCCCATGTTCCTGATAAGATTTCTGTGAACCATCTAGAGAAAATAGCAAAAAAGATTTTCGAGGTCAACAGGGTTACGTTTTCTGATGATGAGCTGCCTTTGGAAGGCACTGAACATAATAGAGCACTCTACCTCACGGTGAAATGTGAAGACTCTGTGGTCACCCAGGTGCTAGTTGATAACGAGTCCAGTGCAAACATTTGCCCTCTCTCCACCCTGGAAAAGTTAAAGGTGGACAGTGAGAGAATCCACAAAAATAGTATTTGCGTGCGAGGATTTGATGGAGGAGGCAAGGACACAGTTGGGGATATAGTGTTGGAACTGACGATAGGTCTGGTTGAATTCACTATGGAGTTCTAGGTGCTCGACGTGGCCGTCTCTTACAATCTCTTGTTAGGCCGACTTTGGATCCATGCAGCAAAAGCAGTGCCATCAACTTTGCACCAGATGGTTAAATTCGAGTGGGACAGGCAAAAGATTGTGGTGCATCGGGAAGATAGCTCGTGTACTCTGGGTGGTGCCATTGTGCCTTTCATAGAAGCTGAGGATGATAAAGGTCCATGGGTTTATCAAGTCTTTGATACGGTATCCGGAAGGGAAGTGTATTCCTGTGCCAAAGGTAGCTGCTGCATCCGTCATGGTTGCGTCGGAAATGTTGAAGAACGGATTTGTACCTGGAAAAGGCTTGGGTGCTTCTTTACAAGGCATCATACAGCCCGTATCCCTTCCTACAAACCTGGATACTTTTGGTTTTGGTTTCAAGCCCACTGCTGCAGACATAAGGCGAGCTAGAAAAATGAAAAAGAAAGCATGGACCCTTCCGAAACCTATTCCCCGCCTTTCCCGTTCCTTTGTCAGGCCTGGTACTAAGAAGCGCCTAGCAACAGCAATGCCCAGTGGTGTGGTTGATCCCAACAAGGAACTGATCGAGAGGTTTGAAAAGCTGTTTGATGAGGTGAATGTATTGGAGGCCGGAGAGGGTCCAAGCAAGGCAGATGTTCAGTTCGTGGGGCCCCAGGCAAAGCTTAACAATTGGGAAGCAACTTCCCTTCCTACCCGGAGGGAGTCTTGGTAGTTAGTTTTGATTTCCTTTCAGTTTAATCTGGATTATTTCCAAGGTTGTAATTCGGATGCTATGTTCCGTCCGTTTGGATGAGTTAAACCTTATTATCTTAAATATTAATGAATCCAATTTCCCTCCTTTTCATTCCTGATAGTTTTTATTTTGTCTTTCTTTTCTTTCTTGTACAGTCCCTTTTACGCTGGTTTCAGTGATGTGTCATGCATAAGGAGTCTTCAGCCCAGTCTTAAATGCCAATCTAACTCAGACATAATAATACAAGAAATTGAGTGTGATGACGAAATAGAATATGATGATGAGAAAGCTTTTGAGGAAATCAGTAAAGAATTAAGCCATTTTGAAGAAAAACCCAAACCTAATCTGAATGACACTGAGGCAATCAATTTAGGGGATCAGGAGAATGTGCGGGAAACGAAAATAAGTGTCCATTTGGAGCCTCAGCTCAGAGAAGAGATAATTAAAGCACTATTTGAGTACAAAGATGTTTTTGCATGGTCATATGACGACATGCCAGGTTTAAGCACTGATTTGGTGGTCCACAAATTGCCCACTGACCCAGCATGTCCTCCTGTCAAGCAGAAGCTATGGAAATTTAACATAGACATTAGTGTGAAAATCAAAGAAGAGGTCACCAAGCAGTTTGAGGCAAAGGTCATCCGGGTCACAAGGTATCCCACCTGGTTAGCCAATGTTGTGCCTGTGCCAAAGAAGGATGGAAAGACCAGAGTGTGTGTAGATTACCGTGACCTCAATAAGGCAAGTCTGAAAGACAACTTCCTACTACCAAATATCCACATATTGATTGATAATTGTGCCAAACATGAGATTGGTTCCTTCGTGGATTGTTATGCGGGCTATCACCGGATTTTGATGGATGAGGAGGATGCGGAAAAGACGGCATTCATCACGCCTTGGGGAACGTATTGTTATAGGGTCATGCCATTTGGTTTGAAGAACGCAGGGGCAACGTATATGAGGGCGATGACCACCATGTTCCATGACATGATACATCGGTAAATTGAGGTCTATGTAGACGACGTGATCATAAAGTCGAGGAAACAATGTGACCATGTCCAGGACTTGAGAAAATTTTTCCAGAGACTCCGCAAGTACAACCTCAAACTTAATCCAGCAAAGTGTGCGTTTGGAGTTCCATCTGGGAAGTTATTGGGATTTGTGGTAAGTCAGCGCGGTATTGAGTTAGACCCGTCCAAGATCAAAGCCATTCAGGAGTTACCGCCGCCAAGGAACAAGAAAGAGGTGATGAGTTTGCTTGGCAGGTTGAATTACATCAGCAGGTTTATTGCCCAGCTCACAACGACTTGCGAGCCCATCTTTAAGCTGCTAAAGAAAGATGTCGCGGTCAGATGGACGGATGAATGTCAAGCAGCATTTGACAAGATTAAGGAGTATTTGGCTAGTCCACCTGTGTTGGTCCCGCCGGAGCCGGGAAGACCCTTGATCCTTTATTTGACAGTTTTGGATAATTCTTTTGGTTGTGTACTGGGGCAGCATGATATCACAGGAAGGAAAGAGCAGGCAATTTACTACCTCAGCAAGAAGTTCACATCATATGAGGTGAAGTATACTCAACTTGAGAGGACGTGTTGTGCCTTAACCTGGGTAGCGCAGAAATTGAAACATTACTTGTCAGCATATACCACCTATCTCATCTCTCGGTTGGACCCGTTGAAGTACATTTTTCAGAAGCGCATGCCCACGGGGAGGCTGGCGAAATGGCAAATCTTGCTTACGGAGTTTGATATTGTCTACGTGACCCGGACTGCAATGAAAGCACAAGCGCTGGCTGATCATTTGGCCGAGAACCCAGTTGATGATGAATATGAACCTTTGAAAACATACTTCCCCGATGAGGAGATAATGCATGTTGAAGAATTAGAACAAGTCGAGAAGCCAGGATGGAAACTATTCTTTGATGGAGCTGCCAACGCCAATGGTGTCGGGATAGGAGCAGTATTGATTTCTGAGACAGGGCAACACTACCCTGTCACTGCTCAACTTCATTTCTATTGCACCAATAACATGGCTGAATACGAGGCATGTATCTTGGGTTTGAGATTGGCTATAGACATGGGTGTCCAGGAAATCTTGGTCATGGGTGACTCGGATCTGATGGTACACCAGATTCAGAGGTGAATGGGAGACACGAGATTTGAAGCTCATACCGTACCGGCAGTGTTTGCATGAACTTTGTCAACGGTTTCAATCAATAGATTTCAGGCATATTCCAAGGATTCACAATGAGGTTGCCGACGCTTTGGCCACTTTGGCGTCAATGTTGCATCATCCAGACAAGGCTTATGTGGACCCATTACAAATTCAGGTCCGAGATCAGCATGCCTATTGTAATATGGTGGAAGAAGAGCTTGATGGTGAGCCGTGGTTCTATGATATCAAAGAATACCTCCGGATGGGAGTGTACCCAGCACAAGCTACAGGGAATCAAAAGAGAGCAATTCGACTCCTGGCAAGTGGATTTTTCTTCAGTGGAGGAGTGTTGTACAAGAGAACTCCAGATCTTGGATTGTTGAGATGCATGGATGCTAAACAAGCTACAGTTATCATGACCGAGGTACATATGGGAGTTTGTGGACCTCATATGAGCGGATATGTATTGGCAAAGAAGATTCTCCGATCGGGTTATTATTGGCTTACTATGGAACGGGATTGCATCAGTTTCGTGCGCAAGTGTCATCAATGTCAGGTACATGGAGATTTGATTCATTCTCCACCAGCTGAATTGCATACAATGTCGGCACCATGGCCGTTCGTTGCTTGGGGAATGGATGTCATTGGGCCGATAGAGCCAGCGGCGTCAAATGGGCACAGGTTCATTCTGGTAGCTATTGATTATTTCACTAAGTGGGTTGAAGCGAAAACTTTCAATTCTGTGACCAAGAAGGCAGTGGTCGATTTTGTGCATTCGAATATCATCTGTCGGTTTGGGATCCCGAAGGTCATCATCACAGACAATGGTGCCAATCTCAACAGTCATTTGATGGCAGAGACATGTCAGCAGTTTAAGATTACGCATCACAATTCAACCCCATATCGTCCTAAGGCGATTGGAGCAGTCGAAGCAGCTAACAAGAACATCAAGAAAATACTTCGGAAAATGGTAGAAGGGTCCAGGCAATGGCATGAGAAGTTACCTTTCGCCCTTTTAGGTTATCGCACTACTGTCCGCACTTCAGTAGGGGCGACTCCTTATTCACTGGTGTATGGCACTGAAGCAGTAGTAACCGCAGAGGTTGAAATACCGTCCCTTCGGATTATAGTCGAGGCGGAAGTTGATGATGTTGAATGGGTTAAAGCCCGCTTGGAACAACTAAGTTTGATTGATGAAAAGAGATTGGCAGCAGTATGTCACGGTCAGTTGTACCAACAGAGAATGGCAAGAGCATATAACAAGAAAGTGCGTCCGCGGAGATTCGAAGTAGGGCAATTGGTGTTGAGGCGTATCTTACCTCATTGGGCTGAGGCAAAAGGAAAGTTCGCCCCGAACTGGCAGGGGCTATTTGTTGTAACCAGAGTGTTGTCCAATGGCGCATTATATTTGACAGATGTGGAAGGAAAATATGTAGAAATGGCTATCAACTCTGATGCAGTCAAACGATACTATGTATGATTTCTTGGTTTAATTGTACTTTATTGTATTTGGCATATTTTTGAGATTGAAATGACGAAGGCATTTTGTTCTGCTATCCAAACACTTTATCCTTTGTTATCCCTTTAAGCATCATTTACTTTCTTTCGTACCCCTCTTTCGGAATCAATAACAACTCGGAAGCTCGCGCAAGGAAAATCAGTGAAGAAACAAGAAAACACAGTCCAAAAGAAAAGAAAAAAAAAGAAGACAAAAGAAAAAGAGGAAACAAAAAAAAGGGAAAAAGAAAAAAAAAGAAAAGAAAGAATAGAAATGAAAAGAAAGAAAAGAAAGTGGAAGAAAAGGAAAAATCACAGCAACAAAGTAGTTCCTATGACCTGAACTACGTTTGACTTGATTCCCAAAGGGTACGTAGGCAGCCTCTCCCTGAGGTTCAGTCACATCAAAACAAAATTCCAAAAGTCCCCACGAAAGGAACTGGGGCAGCAGTTATGGTTGTGCAAGAAAGTTGATTCCGAAAGTTGTAGTTGTGAACCCATATTGAATTGTTTTAGAGCCTTTTATACCCTTTCTTTCTAACCCTATCCAAAAGCCTGCATTACGGTCCAAAGAAAGACCTTTTGATCAATCTTCAGGAAGTGCCAATACAAGCAAGTAAAAGTGATTCACGTCAGGGGCAACACTCCGGTGCAAGGAAAAAATGATAAAAATGAGAGAGTCTTATTGGTGAAAATCCTCACGGGCACCGTACGGCAAAGTGAGTCGAGAGAAATAAAAAAATGAGAGAGTCTTATAGGTGAAAACCCTCACGGGCACCGTAAGGCGAAGTGAGTTGAGAGAAATCAAAAATGAGAGAGTCTTATTGGTGAAAACCCTCACGGGCACCGTAAGGCGAAGGTGAGTTTTTCAGACAGGCAAATGAGACAAGTATGTGGTCAAAAGCTGCTCAAGACATTGCAGGACGAGCAAGATTCGGGTTTGGGTGAAAATCAGGTCCGGAACAACAAATGTGGCAATCGAAAGTTTATTGGTTAGACAGACTGGGCTGGTCAATCCAAAATGCATGGCATGCTCAATGATACCAGCAGTTCCACTCAGATAAGTCTCATTCTCTTCTTTCTTCATTACAAATCATCCGCTCTCGGATTCTCTTTATCCTTAACCCTCGAGGTCGTTGCATTTCATTCTTTCGAGGTCTATCTTTAAGATGTTTCAGTGTCAGTTCTGTTCGAAACAAAAGGAAGGAATGTCAAGGCTAACTACCAGCTTCCTAGTTGTACAGACAAGGCCAGAGTATATCAAAGATGTCAAAAAGCAAAGTAAGTCATAAAGGACCACTGGAAGTGTCATCGGTGGATTAATCGATAATTGTGGGGAAGAAGCGAAGTTTCAAAAGAGGGGTCAGAAACACAAAAACAGCAATATGGGATAGGACACTTGGGTCATCACAATTAAGGGGGTTGAAATTCGGTCAGGAAGTCGAGGGGGATTCAAGGCAAGGCCAGGAAAGCGGGACGGAGTGAAGCCCAGCAGCAGGGATGTACCTAGCTAGAATGCCAGCAACTAGCCACCATTTTTTAAAATTGACAAGATTTTTCTTTGATTGAAACAGGGGCAGAAATTCCGTTCATTTCGGAGAAACCCTCCGTAAGGAAAGGTAGCACCCAAACAGGTATGACTGGAAACTCTCAGGACCCTCCTGAAAAATGGGACTTAGTTTAAATTTTAAAACAATCATGAGTAGCATAATTTAGCACAAATGTATCCAAAGAACATAGGTTGTCTAAGATAGGATTCAATTAGGAGTTGTTAGGACCCTCCTGAATAATGGGACACAGTTTTAAGATCTCGTTTAGGTAACAAGATACTGTTGTAGGATAGTATAATTCAGTCGTAGAATTGGCACACTTAAGATGAGACTTGAGTTTTGATTTTTCAGGACCCTCCTGGATAATGGGACGTAGTTTTAAGGTCTGCTTAGATAACAAGATATAGATAACAAGGTCCGCTTAGGTTAAAAAAATTTCTTTACTAGAAGTTGTCAGGACCCGCCTGGATAATGGGAAGTAGTTTAAGACCTTTTAGACAACAAATGTAGTGGTAGTAACACCTTTGGAAGATATAACTTAGGTTCGTAATCAGGACCTCCCTCGATAATAGGACTTAGCTTTCACATTCTTATAATAGTTGGTAGAATAATTCAATTTTACACTCACATCTGTGCCCAACCACCAAACTGGGGCAGGAAATGTTCTTTGTTTTCTTTATTTGTTGCAGTCAGGAGCCCACCTGGAGAACAAGGGAATACTTTCCAAGCTTCAGCAGTCAGGAGCCCCACTTGGAGAACAAGGAGCCCACCTGGAGAACAAGGGAATATTTCAAGTTCAGCAATCAGGAGCCCACCTGGAGAACAAGGGAAGTACAATTCCAATTTTAGCTTTAATTTTTAATATTTGATAACATGCTGTACACAGTTACCAAACTGGGGCAGAAAATTTTCTTTGTTGTTTATTTTGTTGCAGCCAGGAGCCCACCTGGAAAACAAGGGAATACTTTTCAAGTTCAGCAAGCCCACCTGGAGAACAAGGGAATACTTCTCAAGTTCAGCAATCAGGAGCCCACCTGGAGAACAGGGGAATACTCATCAAGCTTCAGCAGTCAGGCGCCCACCTGGAAAACAAGGGAAGTACAATTCAAATTACT
>NW_017674932.1:74266-78757 GCF_001879085.1 Nicotiana attenuata
ATAAATGTTTACATAAATACTTAGACTCCGGGATGGGCCGTTTAGCGAATTTCACGGCTTTCCCCAAAGATAATAACGCGATAGTCTCTTTAGGCACACACTTTAAATAACTTTACCTTCCTAAATACGGGTGCACATTTATGTGACCCAAATCCAAATCTCAACGAAGTCGAAATGTGTCAAAAACCGCGGGTGCATTTATGTGACGTGGTTCGAGACGTGTTTTCACAACGTTGCAATTCTCTAAAAAATAATAATAATAAAGCGGTTCAAAGTTAAAAAGCACATAGGTCAAAACATGTATTAAAATCAAATAAATAAGCCAAATATGACAGTTGAGCGACCGTGCTAGAACCACGGAATCCGGGAGTGCCTAACACCTTCTCCCGGGTTAACAGAATTCCTTACTCGGATTTCTGGATCGCGGACTGTTAAACAGAGTCATATTTTCCTCGATTCGGGATTCAACCGGTGACTTGGGACACCATGAATCTCCCAAGTGGCGACTCTGAATCTTAATAAATAACGAATCCCATTTCGATTGTCCTTTAAGTGGAAAAAACTCCTTTACGCCCTTGCGGGTATAGCAAGAAAAGGAGGTGTGACAACAGGGGCTTAGGGGAAGGGCTGCCTAAAAGGGGTTAATTGGGCCGAGAGGATGAACTCAACCCACTTGATAGGTCAAGCCCAATACAACCAACCATGTGTTCGGAAAAATGACACTATATAGCCGCTATAAAAATAATAGCCGAAAAAATATATAAAATTGTGTGTGTATATATATATATATATATATTGTATGTAATATATATAAATTATATAAATTTTATATACTTTTTCGGCTACCAGATGTAAATAGTTTATGGCGCGGGCTAAAAATAATAATACCCCGCTAATATTCCATAGTTGGTCTAGGGGTCAATTTAGGGTGTTTTTGGTATGGAGGATCCAACTTTTACATGTTTGATTGACTGAAATATCTTGAATATTTTTTTCCCCTTGTAAAACATATTTTTCTCTAACCCGAAAAAAAACTTCCCTAGTAAGAGGAGGGAAAATATTTTTCGAAACTATCTAAATGATGGTTTCAACCCTCCTCCCTCTACCTGATATATTAGTAAAGTCACTAATCTATTTTTAGTATCATTAAATTCACTGAACTATGTAGTAATTTTCAGAAAATATAACAACAACAACAACAACAAAAACCCAGTAAAATTCCACTAGTGGGGTCTGGGGAGGGTAGTGTATACGCAGACCTTACCCCTATCCCGAAGGAGTAGAGAGGCTGTTTTCGAAAGACCCTCGGATCAAGAAAATAAAAAGACAAAAGGAGACAATATTAGTATCACCGCATAAATCATAGGAAAACCCTACCAGACTAGTCTCATAAAGGTACGAAGTAAGGCAAGACTCAACTACCACCTAATCTACCACACTAATACTCGACCTCTATATCTTCCTATCAAGTGTCATGTCCTCGAAAATCTGAAGCCTTGCCATATCCTGCCTGATCACCTCTCCCTAATACTTCTTAGGCCACCCTTTACCTCTTTTCGTTCCCTCCACAACCAGCCGCTCACACCTCCTTACCGGAGCCTCTGGGCTTCTCCTTTGAACATGCCCAAACCATCTGAGCCTCGCTTCCCGCATCTTGTCATCAATGGGAGCCACGTGCACCTTATCCCGAATATCATCATTCCTAATCTTTTCCATCCTTGTGTGCCTGCACATCCACCTCAAAATCCTCATTTCTACTATTTTATTCTTCTGTATATATGAGTTCTTAACAGGCCAACACTCAGCCCCATACATCATGGCCGGTCTAACCACCACTTTATAGAACTTACCTTTGAGTATAGGTGTCACTCTCTTGTCAAAGGACTCCAGATGCTAACCTTCACTTCATCCATCCTACCCCAATACGGTGTGTGACATCCTCGTCGATCTCCCCTCCCTCCCCCCTAGATAACCGACCCAAGTTACTTGAAGCTGCCTTTACTTGGGATGACTTGTGATTCAAGCCTCACATCCACGCCCACTTCCCCCTGCTCAACGCTGAACTTACAATCCAGGTATTCCGTCTTCGTCCTGCTTAGCTTGAAACCCTTAGACTCAAGAGCATGTCTCCAAAATTCCAGCCTCTCGTTAGCACCGGCTCGCGACTCATTAATCAGAACTATATCATCAGCGAATAGCATGCACCATGGAACCTCTCCTTGAATATGGTGTGTTAACGCGTCCATCACCAGAGCGAATAAGAATGGACTGAGCGCAGAACCTTCGTGTAACCCCATTACAATCGGAAAATGCTCAGAATCGCCTCCTATTGTCCTAACCTGAGTCTTTTCCCCATCATACATGTCCTTAATCGCCATAATGTAGGGAACCGACACACCTTTTACCTCCAAGCATCTCTAGAGAACTTCTCTAGAAACCTTGTCATATGCTTTCTCAAGGTCAATAAACACCATGTGCAAATCCTTCTTCCTCTCTCTGTACAGTTCCACCAACCTCCTAACAAGGTGTATAGATTCTGTAGTAGAACGACCCTGCATGAACCAGAACTGGTTGTCGGATACAGACACTATCATCCTCACCCTCGCTTCAACCACCCTTTCCCATACTTTCATGGTATGACTCAGTAATTTGATACCCCTATAATTGTTACAACTCTGGATATTTTTTAGAAAATACATAACTCAAAAATCAATATCTGGCTTTGAAAAATGAGATGTTGTTGCCACGTCAGAAAGTTTAAAAAATTCAGCTTGACATAATTGTCACACCTCCTTTTCGCTACTACACCCCGTGAAGGGTATAATAAAAGGAGTTTTTCCAATTAAAGGACAATCGAAACGGGATTCATTTTATTAAGAGATTCAGAGTCGCCACTTGGGAGATTTATGGTGTCCCAAGTCACCGGTTTGAATCCCGAATCGAGGAAAGGGTTTGACTCTGTTAAACAGTCGCGAACCAGAAATCCGGGTAAGGAATTCTGTTAACCCGAGAGAAGGGATTAGGCACTCCCGAGTTCAGTGGTTCTAGCACGGTCGCTCAACTGCTATATTTGGCTAAATTCTGATTTTAATACATGGTATCTATTGCAATTTTTAGAATTATTTAACCGCTTTTAATTAGTTTTTATAAAAGTGAACGCCGTTTAAGAGCGTGTTTTTGGATCACGTCACATGAAATGCACCCGGATCCTTGACACCTCTTATTCAACGTTTTGGGATTTGGATTTGGATCGCATGAAATGCACACCCGTAGTTAAGAAGGTAAAATTATTCAAAGAACACGCCTAAAGCGACTAACGTATTATTAACTTTGCGGGAGGCCATGGAAATTCGCTAAATGGCACGCCCCGAATTCTAAATATTTTTATATAATCGTT
Organism: Nicotiana attenuata; assembly: GCF_001879085.1. Lineage (NCBI taxonomy): Eukaryota > Viridiplantae > Streptophyta > Magnoliopsida > Solanales > Solanaceae > Nicotiana > Nicotiana attenuata. The sequence goes on from NW_017674932.1 coordinate 77,664, forward strand.
TAATGAGGGCCCTGCAATTTATATGTTTTGTGCGGCGAGGCCCGTCTCATTTTATTTAAAAGGGCAAGTCCTAAAGTAACTATGATTTTCTATTTTTTTATTTGTCTCTAATAATAAAAGGAAAAGTCCTAGCCAATTAATATTTAAAAAAAATTCGGGCTTCATGTTCAAGTCCGGGTTCAAACAAAAGGTCAAGCCTTTTAGTTTGGACCCGCTACCTAACTCGAAAGCCAAAAATTACCAATTGGCTTTATTCATAACACCCCTTAGCTATTAAAAGGGAATTGAACCAAATGGGCGAGCCGGCTAAAAGAACTAACGTTGAGAGTAGGAAAAATGGGAAATTGGGCCTGTCATGAAGCCCAGCAGCTCAGGCCCTTATTGAATTAGCAGAAAACGGGCCTGGCATCAATTTTTGGCCACGTCGAAATACTTCTTCAGGGCCCAAACAATCCAGGCCTTGAAAATATCAACTAAATTTAGAATTTAATTTTATTGTACATGAACATGGTATCAAACATCAGGCTTCAAACTCATGTATCAACTAGAATCTAAACATTCGTTAAGCTACAAATCAATACAAACAATTATAGGAAATGATGATTACACCAGGGTGATTATCAATTAGATGGCATCAAAAAATTGGAACGGATTTAACATGTTGAAGTACACGTTTGTGATTTTAATAGCCATATCACTTGACCTCAAATGCATGATGTACAACATTATTCCAAACATTCCCTAGACCTGAAGTTGACGAATGCGAATACACATGCTACCTCTAAATCAGTTTCGAGTTCCACAATGAATTTTCAAGGTTTTAAAGTTAAAACAACTCCTAGAATTGAAACTATGCTAGGGTAATATATTTGGAGGAATAGTCACAAATCTAACGACCTACATAGTCCAGTACAGTCCAATTCAATTACAAATATGAAACGAGGCTACAATTACACAAACAACTACATCTGCCAAACTGTTAACACATATGGAACCAAATGAATATAGAGAGGCAAATATCATGCATAATTTTTCATTCCCTTTCCAATTTGAGCTACACCACAACTGGTTCAAGGTATGTACCTGGAATTTGA
>NW_017674932.1:79439-80528 GCF_001879085.1 Nicotiana attenuata
GGCCCAGGTTCAGAGTTCATTTCCTTCACATTTGGACCTGGGCCAATGCCTGGTTTACCTCAGCCCAATAACAAATTATTTAGGACTTTTTCTTCTGTTTTTAGAGACAAATTAATTAGAAAAATCATAGCCGCTTTAGGATCAGCCTTTAGAATTAAAAAATGAGATGAGCCTCGCCAAACAAAACACATAAATTGCGGGGCCCTCGATAAATGTTTACATAAATACTTAGACTCCGGGATGGGCCGTTTAGCGAATTTCACGGCTTTCCCCAAAGATAATAACGCGATAGTCTCTTTAGGCATGCACTTTAAACAATTTTACCTTCCTAAATACGGGTGCACATTTATGTGACTCAAATCCAAATCTCAACGAAGTCGAAATGTGTCAAAAACCGCGGGTGCATTTATGTGACGTGGTTCGAGACGTGTTTTCACGACGTTGCAATTCTCTAAAATAATAATAATAAAGCGGTTCAAAGTTTAAAATTTGCACATAGGTTCAAATGTTCTAAAATCAGATAATTAAGCCAATTATAACAGTTGAGCAACCGTGCTAGAACCACGGAACTCGGGAATGCCTAACACCTTCTCCCGGGTTAACAGAATTCCTTACTCGGATTTCTGGTTCGCGGACTGTTAAACAGAGTCATTCTTTTCCTCCATTCGGGATTTTAAACCGGTGACTTGGGACACCATAAATCTCCCAGGTGGCGACTCTGAATCTCTTAATAAATAATCCCGTTTCGATTGTCACTTCAAGTTGGAAATAACTCCCTTTATATACCCCTTCACGGGGGTGTAGTGAAAAAGGAGGTGTGACAGCTCTGGCGACTCTGCTGGGGACACAAACCCAAAACTTCGGTTCAGGGTTTAAGAATTCGAGCTTAGAATAATTGTTATGTTTGGCTTTATCTGATTTTCCTACATGTTTCATGCTAAATGTGCTAAATGCTTTACCGCTTTGATATTATCTGAACTGTATATAAACTGTGCCGAAACCCTTCTCTTCTCACCTCCGGGGATGTGCTTATTGGTTGAGACTCCCTATTCTGTTAGCGTCATACCTTGAAATATGAAAGAGGCCGGA
>NW_017674933.1:0-17212 GCF_001879085.1 Nicotiana attenuata
CAACCGGACGTTGACTTATGAGTTAGAGGGCTCGGATGTGAATTCTGATGGTTCGGTTAGCTCCGAGAAGTGATTTGTGACTTAGGAGTGTGATCGGAAGTGATTTTGGAGGTCCGGTGTAGATTTAGGCTTGAATTGGCGAAGTTAGTATTTTGGCGATTTCCGGTTGATAGGTGATATTTTGATCCGGAAGTCGGAATGGAATTCTGAGAGTTGTTGTAGCTTCATTAGGTGAATTGGGATGTGTGTGCAAAATGTCAGGTCATTCGGACGTGGTTTGGTTGGGTTTTTGATCGAATGCGTGTTTTGAAAGATTTAAAAGAACTTAGGCTTGAATTCGATGTAAATTGATGATTTTGGTATTGCTTGAAGTGTTTTGATAATTGGAACAAGTTTGGATGATGTTTTAGGATGTGTTGATGTTTTTGGTTGAGGTCCCGGGGGCCTCGGGTGCGTTTCGGGGTGGTTTCGGATCATTTTGGAGAAGTTTGATATTGCTGGTTCTGGTGTAACACTGTAGCTTGAGAATTGCGAAGGATTTGCTGGGAATTGCGAAAACACTGTGGCTTGGGAATTGCGAAGGATTTGCTGGGAATTGCGAAAACACTGTAGCTTGGGAATTGCGAAGGATTTGCTGGGAATTGCGAAAACACTGCAACTTGGGAATTGCGAAGGATTTGCTGGGAATTGCGAAAACACTGTAGCTGGGGCAGAATGTTTAAAAAAACATTTCATCCGCGAGTTGGGGCTATTTTCCACCATTGTTAAGCGACCTTGGGAGAACTTGGCAAGCAATTAAGAGGGTTTTGACTGGGAATCGATTGGAGGTAAGTCCTATGGCCTAGAAACGTCATTTTTATTGTCATTTCAACACCTAAATTCATGGAAATTGGGTTAAAAAGGGAAGAACTAGGGCTTGGGTTTTTGAATGAGATTTTGGGATTTGAGGGAGCAAATGAGCTCCGATTCTTGTGATTTTTACATGTATAGACTCGTGGCGAGATAAGGAGCATTTTGGTGTAAAAATTTCTGACTTTCGAGAAGTGGGCCCGGGGCTCGGGTTTTGCCAACTTAGTGAATTTTGGTGTTTTTCGAGTCTTTTCGATTGGGTTATGTTTCTTTAGCCTATTGTAATGTATTCGTTGTGGTTTTAATCAGATTCGGCGTGCGAAGAGGTGGATTCGAAAGGCAAAGGCATAGCGAGCTAGACTTGTGGCCGGCTTGAGGTGAGTAATAGATGTAGATGATGACCTGAGGGTTTGAAACCCCGGTATATCACATTGTGACGCAATATTGAGGCGAGACACGTACTCATATGATGAGTGCGGGGTCGATTGTGACTGGGGATTGTGACCTAGTCCGTTCCGATTGATGTTCGTACTGTGTTCTTGACTAGAAGTTGTTTGGTAATCATCCTACTTGGATTTTATGAATATGTTTGGGGCTTTGTGCCTATCATGTGCATCCTTTAGGGATCCTTATCACTGCCTCCATGATGCTTAGCATATTTCAAGATATCAGTCCTGAGTTAGACACTGCCTCGAAATGTTTAGTAAATAAATAAAGGTTTAAACGCTTAGCTCTATAATTCCTAATAATTGAAATTAAAAATGAACAATTTGACTGTGCCCGAGTGGCTTGCATGCATATATATATCTGGACTGAGTGTGGATCGGGCTGCACGCCGCAGCGAATGCTACGATGATATTGCGCTTGGGCTGTAGGAGCCCCTCCGGAGTCTGAACCCCCACAGTGAGCGCAGGTACCCAAATGGATCGGGTTGCGCACCGCAGCGGTCATGTGCATTGCATTGCATTCATGCATTTATACCTATTTGTCTTACTTGTCCTGGTATTATTGTTGTTCCACCGTTTTATGTGCTGAATCGCTGATTATAGCTTTATATTATAATATTTCGGAATTTCTTACTTCCAGACATTATATATGTTTATTACTCACTGAGTTGGAAATACTCACTTTACTCCCTGCACCATGTGTGCAGATTCAGGTGCTCCGGTGACTTAGTGGAGCGGTTTGCTGTCTTCTTGGATTTTATCTTCAGGAGTTGTCGAGGTAGCTGCCTGACGTCCGCAGGACCCGACTCCTCCCCTTTATTTCATTTATTTCTTTCATATTCTAGACTTCTTTATCACTGTGGATATATATTACTCTATTACATCTAGAGGCTCTAGACTCGTGACTCCAGATCTATTGGGGAATGTTTGGAATATTCGTTATTATTTTTCGTACTATTTTATCTAGATTCGGATTGGAACCTTGACTTTGCTATTTTAATCGTATTATTTCTTAACGGATTACGTATTTGGGTTGAGAGTATTTAATTGGTCGGGCTTGCCTAGCATCAGTGTTGGGCGCCATCACGACCGGGATTGGGGTCGTGACACTATCAGTGGTGGCGTGCTTATGAGTTAGACAACCCGGATAAGTCAGCTTCCCTGACTTGGGCTCAGTTTTCAGACATGTTCACGAGGGAGTATGTTCCCTAGAGTCTTAGGGACGCCTGGCGCGCGGAGTTTGAGCATTTGCGCCAGGGTACTATGACTTACTCGGAGTATGTTGTCCGCTACATTGACTTGGCTAGACATGCACCAGCTTTGGTTTCTACGGTTCGCGAGAAGGTTCGCCGGTTCATTGAGGGGCTTATTCCCAGTATCAGATCTAGCATGGCTCGTGAGTTAGAGACGGATATATCTTATCAGCAGGTGGTGAGCATTGCTAGGAGGATTGAGGGTATGCATGCTAGGGACAGAGAGGAGAGGGAGGCCAAGAGGTCTCGAGAGTCGGGCCATTTTTCTGGTGCCCGTGCCCCAACTGCAGGTCGTCATGGTAGAGGTCATATGGGTCGCCCTGTTCATTCAGCTCTTCCAGCAGCCAGTGGTATTCCAACTCCACCTGGCCTCAGGAGCCTTATTATGCACCTCTAGTCTCTAGTGCGCCTCCTGCACGGGGTGCTTCCAGTGGTCAGTCCAATAGACCTGGCCCGAGCCAGTCACAGCCGCCACGTCCTCCCAGAGCTTGTTTTGAGTGTGGTGACACACGCCATGTGGTGAGGGATTGCCCTAGACTTGGGAGGGCTGCACCCCCACAGACCCCTCAGCCGCAGCGACCCCGCAGAGCTCTCAGGCTATGGTTCCAGCAGTAGTTGCTACTCTACCGGCCCAGCCAGCCAGAGGTGGAGGTCGGGGAGGTAGAGGTCGCCCTCGAGGGGGAGGCCAGGCCATATATTATGCTCTTCCAGGCCGTACTGAGGCTGCCGCCTCCGATTCTGTCATCACAGGTACTATCTTGGTTTGTCACAGAGATGCATCGGTTCTATTCGATCCAGGCTCCACTTACTCTTATGTGTCTTCTTATTTTGCTCCATATTTGGGGGTACCTCGGGATTCTTTGAGTTCCCCAGTTTATGTTTCTACTCCTGTAGGAGATTCTCTTATTGTGGACCGCGTTTACCGGTCATGTTTGGTTATTCTTGGTGGTTTTGAGACCAGAGCCGACTTATTATTGCTCAGTATGGTTGATTTTGATATTATTTTGGGCATGGACTGGTTGTCGCCCCATTATGCTATTCTTGATTGTCACGCCAAAACTGTGACGCTGGCCATCCAGGTGTACCGCGTATTGAGTGGAGGGGTGCCTTAGGTCACACTCCAGTAGAGTTATTTCTTTCCTTAAGGCTCAGCGTATGGTTGAGAAAGGTTGTGATGCGTACTTAGCTTATGTGAGAGATGCCAGTATGGATACTCCTTCTGTTGATTCAGTCCTAGTAGTACGGGATTTCCCTGATGTATTTCCAGCTGATCTTCCGGGCATGCCACCTGATAGGGACATTGATTTTGGCATTGATCTATTGTCGGGCACTCAGCCCATCTATCCCTCCGTACCGTATAGCTCCTCCTGAGTTGAAGGAGTTGAAGGAGAAATTGCAGGAATTACTTGATAAGGGTTTTATTCGGCCTAGTGTATCGCCTTGGGGTGCTCCTGTGTTATTTGTGAAGAAGAAGGATGGTTCTATGCGCATGCGTATTGATTACCGCCAGTTGAACAAGGTTACAGTGAAGAACCGTTATCCTTTGCCTCATATTGATGATCTGTTTGACCAGCTTCATGGCACACGGGTGTTTTCTAAGATTGATTTGCGCTCAGGTTACCCTCAGTTGAAGATTCGGGAGCCAGATATTCCGAAGACCGCCTTCATGACTCGGTATGGTCATTACGAGTTCCTTGTTATGTCATTTGGGCTGACCAATGCCCCAGCAGCTTTTATGCATTTGATGCACAGTGTATTCCGGCCATATCTTGACTCTTTTGTCATTGTCTTTATCGATGACATCCTGGTGTATTCCCGGAGTCGGGGAGAGCATGAGCAGCACTTGAGGACAGTGCTCCAGACCTTGAGAGAGAAGAAGTTGTATGCTAAGTTCTCAAAATGTGAGTTTTGGTTAGATTCCGTGGCGTTCTTGGGTCATGTGGTCTCGAGAGAGGGTATTCAGGTGGATCCGAAGAAAGTGGAGGTCGTGCAGAGTTGGCTCAGACCATCCTCAACTACAGAGATCCGTAGTTTTCTTGGCTTGGCGGGTTATTACCGTCGATTTGTTCAGGGGTTTTCATCTATTGCAGCACTTATGACCAGACTGACCCAGAAGGGTGCTCCATTTTGGTGGACAGAGGAGTGTGAGGCGACCTTTCAGAAGCTCAAGACAGCTTTGACTACAGCCTGAGTTTTGATATTGCCTACCGGTTCGGGATCTTATACTGTCTATTGTGATGCCTCGAGCATTGGCCTTGGAGCGGTATTGATGCGTAGGGTGATTGCCTACACATCCAGACAGTTGAAGATACATGAGAAGAATTATCCTGTCCATGATCTTGAGTTAGTTGCCATTGTTCATGCCTTGAAGATTTGGCGTCATTACTTGTACGGTGTGCCTTGTGAGATATATACTGATCACCGGAGTTTGCAGCATCTGTTCAAGCAGAGGGNGCTAGGGACAGGGAGGAGAGGGAGGCCAAGAGGTCTCGAGAGTCGGGCCATTTTTCTAGTGCCCGTGCCCCTACTGCAGGTCGTCATGGTAGGGGTCATATGGGTCGCCCCGTTCATTCAGCTCTTCCAGCAGCCAGTGATATTCCAGCTCCACCTAGGCCTCAGGAGCCTTATTATGCACCTCCAGTCTCTAGTGCGCCTCCTGCACGAGGTACTTCCAGTGGACAGTCCAGCAGACCTGGCCCGAGCCAGTCATAGCCGCCACGTCCTCCCAGAGCTTGTTTTGAGTGTGGTGACACACGCCACATGGTGAGAGATTGCCCCAGACTCAGGAGGGGTGCACCTTCGCAGACTCCTCAGCCACAGCAGGCCTCACAAAGCTCTCAGGCTATGGTTCCAGCACCAGCTGCCACTCCACCGGCCCAGCCAGCCAGGGGTGGAGGTCGGGGAGGTAGAGTCCGCCATCGAGGGGGAGGCCAGGCTAGATATTATGCTCTTCCAGGCCGTACTGAGGCTGCCGCCTCCGATTCTGTCATCACAGGTACTATCTTGGTTTGTCACAGAGATGCATCGGTTCTATTCGATCCAGGCTCCACTTACTCTTATGTGTCTTCTTATTTTGCTCCGCATTTGGGTGTACCTCGGGATTCTTTGAGTTTCCCAGTTTATGTTTCTACTCCTGTGGGAGATTCTCTTGTTGTGGACCGTGTTTACCGGTCATGTTTTGTTATTCTTGGTGGTTTTAAGATCAGAGCTGACTTATTATTGCTCAGTATGGTTGATTTTGATATTATTTTGGGCATGGACTGGTTGTCGCCCCATTATGCTATTCTTGATTGTCACGCCAAAACCGTGACACTGGCCATGCCAGGTGTACCGCGTATTGAGTGGAGGGGTGCCTTAGGTCACACTCCCAGTAGAGTTATTTCTTTCCTTAAGGCTCAGCGTATGGTTGAGAAAGGTTGTGATGCGTACTTAGCTTATGTGAGAGATGCCAGTATGGATACTCCTTCTATTGATTCAGTCCCAGTAGTACGGGATTTCCCTGATGTGTTTCCAGCTGATCTTCCGGGCATGCCACCTGATAGGGACATTGATTTTGGCATTGATCTGTTGCCGGGCACTCAGCCCATCTCTATCCCTCCGTACCATATGGCTCCTCCTGAGTTGAAGGAGTTGAAGGAGCAATTGCAGGAATTACTTGATAAGGGTTTTATTCGGCCCAGTGTATCGCCTTGGGGTGCTCCTGTGTTATTTGTGAAGAAGAAGGATGGTTCTATGCGCATGTGTATTGATTACCGCCAGTTGAACAAGGTTACAGTGAAGAACCGTTATCCTTTGCCTCGTATTGATGATCTGTTTGACCAGCTTCAGGGCGCACGGGTGTTTTCTAAGATTGATTTGCGCTCAGGTTACCATCAGTTGAAGATTCGGGAGCCAGATATCCCGAAGACTGCCTTCAGGACTCGGTATGGTCATTACGAGTTCCTTGTTATGTCATTTGGGCTGACCAATGCCCCAGCAGCTTTTATGCATTTGATGCACAGTGTATTCCGGCCATATCTTGACTCTTTTGTCATTGTCTTTATTGATGATATTCTGGTATATTCCCGGAGTCGGGAAGATCATGAGCAGCACCTGAGGACAGTGCTTCAGACTCTGAGGGAAAAGAGATTATATGCAAAGTTTTCAAAATGTGAGTTTTGGTTGGATTCCGTGGCATTCTTGGGTCACGTGGTATCGAGTGAGGGCATTCAGGTGGATCCGAAGAAGGTAGAGGCAGTGCAGAGTTGGCCCAGACCATCCTCAGCTACAGAGATTCGTAGTTTCCTTGGCTTGGCGGGCTACTACCGTCGTTTTGTGGAGGGGTTTTCATCGATTGCAGCCCCTATGACTAGATTGACCCAGAAGGGTGCTCCATTTCAGTGGACAGAGGAGTGTGAGGCGAGCTTTCAGAAGCTCAAGACAGCTTTGACTACAGCCCCAGTTTTGATATTGCCTACCGGTTCGGGGTCTTATACTGTCTATTGTGATGCCTCGAGAGTTGGCCTTGGAGCGGTATTGATGCAGGACGGTAGGGTGATTGCCTACACGTCTAGATAGTTGAAGATACATGAGAAGAATTATCCTGTCCATGATCTTGAGTTAGCTGCCATTGTTCATGCCTTGAAGATTTGGCGTCATTACTTGTACGGTGTGCCTTGTGAGATATATACTGATCACCGGAGTTTGCAGCATCTGTTCAAGCAGAGGGACCTTAATTTACGTCAGAGGAGATGGTTAGAGCTGCTGAAGGATTATGACATCACTATCTTGTATCACCCGGGCAAGGCCAATGTGGTGGCCGATGCTTTGAGCCGCCGGGCAGAGAGTTTGGGGAGTTAGGCTTATTTACCAGTAGCAGAGAGGCCTACGGCGATGGATGTTCAGGCTCTAGCCAGACAGTTTGTGAGATTGGATCTGTCGGAGCCCAGTCGGGTTCTAGCTTGTGTGGTCTCTCGGTCTTCCTTGTTCGATCATATCAGGGAGCGGCAGTATGATGACTATCATTTGCTTGTCCTCAAGGACAAAGTGTTGCATGGCGATGCTCGAGATGTGAACATTGGTGATGACGGAGTATTGAGGATGCAGGGTCGAGTTTGTGTACCTAATGTCGATGGGCTTCGGGAGTTGATTCTAGAGGAGGCCCACAGTTCGCGGTATTCCATGCATCCGAGTGCCGCGAAGATGTATCAGGATTTGAGGCAAGTACTACTGGTGGAGGCGGATGAAGAAGGATATAGTTGGGTTTGTAGCTCGGTGCCTTAATTGTCAGCAGGTGAAGTATGAGCACCAGAGACCGGGTGGATTGCTTCAGCAGATCGAGATTTCGGAGTGGAAGTGGGAGCGGATCACCATGGACTTCGTATCTGGACTCCCATGGACTTTGAAGAAGTTCGATGCCATTTGGGTTATTGTGGATCGGCTGACCAAGTCCGCGCATTTCATCCCTGTGTGTACTACCTATTCCTCAGAGCGGTTGGCGGAGATTTATATCCGGGAGATTGTCCGTCTGCATGGTATTCCAGTTTCCATCATTTCAGACAGAGGTACTCAGTTCACATCGCGGTTCTGGAGAGCCGTACAGCAGGAGTTGGTTACTCGGGTGGAGTTGAGCACAGCATTTCACCCTTAGACGGACGGGCAGTCCGAGCGCACTATTCAGATTCTTGAGGATATGCTCCGTGCGCGTGTGATTGAGTTTGGAGGTTCTTGGGATCAGTTCTTGCCATTGGCGGAGTTTGCCTACAACAACAACCATCAGTCCAGCATTCAGATGGCATCGTACGAGGCCTTATATGGTAGGCGATGTAGATCTCCGGTGGGTTGGTTCGAGCCGGGTGAGGCCAGATTATTGGGCACAGATTTGGTTTAGGATGCTTTGGAGAGAGTCAAGGTGATTTAGGATAGACTCCGTACAGCCCAGTCCAGACAGAAGAGTTACGCGGACTAGAAGGTTCGTGATGTTTCCTACATGGTTGGAGAGCGGGTTCTGCTTTGGGTTTCGCCTATGAAAGGCGTTATGATATTGGGAATAAAGGGAAGTTGAGTCCGAGGTTTATTGGCCCTTTTGAGATATTGAGGCGAGTTGGGGAGGTTGCCTATGAGCTTGCCTTACCTCCCAGCCTGGCAGGGGTTCATCCGGTATTTCATGTTTCGATGCTCCGGAGGTATCACGGTGATCCGTCGCGCGTGTTGGATTTCAGCTCAGTCCAGTTGGAGAAGGATCTATCTTATGTTGAGGAGCCAAGGGCAATATTGGACAGGCAGGTCAGGAAGCTGAGGTCGAAGAACATTGCATCCGTGAAGGTTCAGTGGCGGGGTCAGCCAGTCAAGGAGGCGACCTGGGAGACCGAGCATGATATGCGCATCCAGTACCCTCATCTTTTCACTACTTCAGGTATATCTTTATGCTCGTTCGAGGACGAACGAATGTTTAAGTGTGGGAGGATGTAACGACCCGACCGGTTGTTTTTGTAATTTACGCCCCGATCCCCTATTAACTATTTTCCCCAAGTTTATTTCTGCTATTTTGATTTGCCGGGATGTTCGGTTTTGAGTTTCGGAGAGTTTTGGGACACTTAGTCCCTAAATGAGAGCTTAAGTGTTGGAAAATTGACCGTAGTCGGAACAGTATGAAGACGGCCTCAGAATGGAAATCTGATGGTTTCGTTAGCTCCGTTAGGTGATTTTGGGTTTAGGGGCGTGGTCGGATTGTGTTTTGGAGGTCCGTAGCTAATTTAGGCTTGAAATGCCGAAAGGTCGAATTTCGAAGTTTCCGGTTCGATAGCAAGATTTTGATCCGAGGGCCGGAATAAAATTTCGGAAGTTGGAGTAGCTCCGTAGTGTTGAATGTGACGTATGTGCAAAATTTCAGGTCATTCGGACGAGGTTTGATAGACTTTTTGATCGAAAGCGTATGTTTAGAGTTTTTGAAATTCTTAGGCATGAATTCGATGAAAAATAGGTGTGTTGATGTTGTTTGAAGTATTTTGAAGATTGGTACAAGTTTGAATGATGTTTTAGGATTGGTTGGCATGTTTGGTTGAGGTCCCGGGGGCCTCGGGTGTCTTTCGGAAGGTTAACGGATCAATTCGGACTTGAAGAAAGCTGTTGAAATTTCAGCTTCTGCATTTTTCGCATCTGCGGTGAACAGTAACCGCATCTGCGGTGAACAGTAACCGCACCTGCGGTGAACAATAACGCACCTGCGGTGAACAGTACCGCACCTGCGGTGAACAGTACCGCACCTGCAGTGAACAGTAACCGCATCTGCGATTAACAGTACTGCACCTGCGGTGAACAATAACCGCACCTGTGGTGAACAGTAGCGCAGGTGTGAAAATTTCTGGACAGAAAATTTCAGGTCATTCGGACGAGGTTTGATAGACTTTTTGATCGAAAGCGTATTTTTAGAGTTTTTGAAATTCTTAGGCATGAATTCGATGAAAAATAGGTATGTTGATGTTGTTTGAAGTATTTTAAAGATTGGTACGAGTTTGAATGATGTTTTAGGATTGGTTGTCATGTTTGGTTGAGGTCCCGGGGGCCTCGGGTGTGTTTTGGAAGGTTAACGGATCAATTCGGACTTGAAGAAAGCTGTTGAAATTTCAGCTTCTGCATTTTTCGCATCTGCGGTGAACAGTAACCGCACCTGCGGTAAACAGTACCGCACCTGCGGTGAACAGTACTGCACTTGGAGGTAATATCTTTTGACTTCATAACTCGTTTATATGTGATTAAAGACCTAATTAGTGATGAGAAATTTGAGAAAAATGGGTAATTAGGGCTTGAGTTTAAGAGGCCTTTAATTGAGGATTTGAGGGGTCATTTGGGCTTCGATTTCAGTATTCTTGGTATGTATGAACTCGGGAGAGTATGAGAATTCCGAAAATATAAATTTCACCCGATTCCGAGACGTGGGCCTGAGGGACGTTTTGGTCATTTTACCTAATTTCGCGCATTAGCTTAGAATTTAATTATAGAATCAGTTACTTGAAGTGTTATTTACATTATGCAAATGAATTAATAGATTTGGGCCATTTGGAGTCGGATACTCGTGTCAAAGGCGTGGTTTCTAGTTGATTTTGAGCCGGTTTGAGGTAAGTGGCTTGTCTAACCTTGTGTGGGGGACCTTTCCCCTTAGGATATGATATTTGATAATTGAATGCCTTGTACGTGAGGTGACGAGCGCGTACTTGAGCTAATTGTTGGAAATCCGGTTTATTTTAGGTATTTAAAACTGAGTTCTTTTCTTACTTGTTTTATTCTACTTGCAAACATAGCCTGTGTTAGTTTAGAAGAGCATGCTTAGTTGAATTAATTGCCTATTTGTTTAAATTGTCTTAATTGCATTACGTGAAGCATGTTAGGCTCGAATTTACTATTTACTTATTACGGACTTAGTTTTTATTTTGATATCCTTGAGCTGCTGCTGTGTGTATTAAATTGGGACTACGGGACGGCATCCCGGGAGATCCCCTGTGCGTAATTATGATCTGGATTGAGGTGCGGGATACCAAGAGACCCCTGACACGTGTATGGAGGATACCAAGAGATCCTCGGGATACCAAGAGATCCCTGGCATATGTATTGAGGATACCAAGAGATCCTCGGGATACCAAGAGATCCCTAGTGTGTATATTGAGGATACCAAGAGATCCCGATTATTTATCTTGCTGTGAGGGGTATTTCCTTGTAGCTTGCCTTTATCTCTATTTCCGTTATTGCACTAGTATTATACTGTGTAGATCCTTATTATCGACTCTCAGTTTTACTGCTTATTGCCCGTCTTTTCATTATATATATATTTATCTCAGTAGGGCCCTGACCTTCCTCGTCACTACCCAAACGAGGTTAGGCTTGGCACTTACTGAGTACCGCTGTGGTGTACTCATGCCCTTTCTGCGCATGTTTTTCATGTGCAGATCCAGGTACTGCTGCACAGACTTACCATCATTGAGGCAGGGAGAGCTTTTGGAGACTTCGAGGTACATCTGCCGCGTCCGCAGACTGAAGAGTCTCCATCTTTATTCTATCTTGTAGTATTAGCCCTTCTATCATACTGTTGATGTAGACATTCCGGAGTTAGAGCATTTTTACTATATTTCTCTCAGCTTGTGTTTCTGTGAGTTTCCGGGTTTTGGGATAGTATTGTAGAAGTTTGAGATATTGTGCTGTATGTGCCGAGTGGCATTTTACATTTCGTTTCCATTTTGCTAAATCTTGGTTTTAAGTTATAATTTCCGCAAGGTTTCGATGTTTTTTCGCACTTGTTAGGCTTACCTAGTCGTAGGGACTAGGTGCCGTCACGACAGTTCACAGAGGGCGAACTGGGGTCGTGACAAGCACGTTGGCGATCTTGCGGTCGCTTTCCAGGAGTATGGCCGGCAGGTTACAGAGCTGGCTGCCCGGACACTGCATCAAGCCATAGAGGAAGAGCGCTTAGAGCACGTACCGGCTTATGTGGCGCCAGAGCACTACCATCGAGGTAGGCTTGTCCCACGAGCTAGGGGACGACGAGGCAGGGCTATCCCGCGAGACAGAGGTGCCCCACGAGGTAGGGCTATCCTACGGGGTTGTGGGGGCCGGCAAGGAGGTTGTCCCCAGTAAGGGGGCGTTAAGGCACTTGTTCAGGCACCTGATGAGGATGTTGGAGTTGATCTGCCGGGTGACCTCTATCAGCCAGATGAGCATCCCAGCAACATGTCGTCGTACAGCCTTCAACTGGCGTTAACTCCAGCCGCATCGCAGGTGATCCCGTCTGATCCATTGTTGATCACGGGCACGAGCATTACCGGACATGATTGGGAGCAGATGTTTTCAGGACCATCGACCGCTGCTGAGGATCGGCCGACCCGAGATGTGGATGGTGGGCGCTGGCTAAGTTATGGCTCATTGTCGACGGGTGGTGTGGATCTTTCACAGGAGCAGGTATATTTGTATTACTATTAAATTTAAATATGTTTTTATCTTATTGATTCGCAATAAATAACTTTATAATTTTCTTATTAAGGCTTAATGCCAGCCCGTCATGGAGGCCACTTTGTGCGATGCTGAGCAGGATGCGAAGGATGCTTATATTCAGGAGCCCAACGTGACCATGGTAAGAAATTTTTTTTGACTTAACACGTACATTATTAATATATATTTTCATATATTGAGCTGACTTATTCTTTTGTAGGTGATGATAAACCGACGGCCCCTTCTACCGATCCTGCCAGCACTATTGACGATCATGCTGCAACGCATCCTCCGATAAAGAGGCGACGTGAAGAGGGTGATCCTGATAGCATATCCGGGCGGGATGGGATGCGCCTCAGGCCAGTGGCTGCAATGAAGCACACAGGCTGTGGGACACATTGCTTTTCATTTTTTGTATTTTATACACGCTATGTAAATATTATTATTATATGTAAATAATAACAATAATTTTTTATGTTTACATAATATGAGCATTATGTTTTTATTTCACCGTTTCTTCTTTATTTCAACGCTACAACACAAACACAAACGTAGAAACTTAACATAACTTAAGTTCAGTACAACTAATGAAAACACATGACATGGGAAACATAAAGACAAACTACTACATTCAACACATACATATCATTGTTTAGTCACGACCGCCTAGTATTCTCTGCTCCAACCACATAAATTTTTCTTCCAGCTTATTTGTGACGATCCAAAGGGTCATCACCTGTTTTTAATTAAATTTTGTGTCTCCGAGGCCTTGAAAACCTCATTTCGAGTCGCCTCGATTTGCGTGCGCAGTCCGGGCGCGTAGCCGGAAAGCTTAAATATAAAATTCTGTGAATAATGCTAAGTTTTGATGTTAAAATGAATAAATTTGACCTTGGTCAACGTTTTGGGTAAACAGACCCGGACCCATGATTTGACGGTCCCGGAGGGTCCGTAAAAAAATATGGGACTTGGGTGTATGCTCGGAATCAAATTCCGAGGTCCCAAGCCCGAGAAATTAATTTTTAAGTGAAATTGTTTTTTGAAATTGGTTAAGGAAATTTTAAATGAAATTTGATTAGAACATGTTAGTATCGGGCCCGTATTTTGGTTCTGGCACCCGGTACAGGTCTTATATAAGATTTAAGATGTTTCTGTGAAATTTGGTGAAAAACGGACGTCGTTTGACGTGATTCGGACCTAATTTGGAAAATTTGTTGTTTTATGAAGTTTGAAAGAATTTATGGATTTTGAGGTTTAATTCTATGTTTATGATGTTATTTTGGCGATTTGATTGCACGATTAAGTCCGTAGGATGTTTTTGAGGTTGTGTGTATATTTGGTTTGGAGCCCCGAGGGCTCGAATGAGTTTTGGATAGGCCACGGGGTGCATTTTTGAACTTAAAATTTGCTGGTATGAACTGACCTGCAGGCTTCGCATTTGTGAAGCCAGGCTCGCAATTGCGAGCCCGCAAATGCGACAAATTTAATCGCAAATGCGAATAAGAGGACTGGCAGCCTTAGTCGCAAATGCGACTTCATCATCACAAATGCGATGATGGCTGGGAGGCTGACTTATTGCAAATGCGAAAGTCCTGGACTTCGTCAGTGTTTGCAAATGCGAACATCACTTCGCAATTCCCACATCAGCAGGTCGGGGTTCGCAATTGCGAAACCCTATTCGCATTTCCCGTAACTGAGACCTGCATTTTTTATACTTAGCCGATTTTGAACCATTTTTAACATCTTTTCAAAACACAAACTCCTTTGGGCGATTTTCCAAGAACAAGTCTTCTTCCAAATCGATTGTAAGTTAGTTTTTACTTATTTCCTTGAATCATTAACATCTTTTAACATGATTTTAACCTAAAATCAAAGATTTTCATGGGGGAAATTGGGTGTTTTGGGTAGAACCTAGGTTTTTCAAAAATTGGGGATTTGGACTTCAATTTGAGGTCCAATTTCAAAACAAATTATATATTTGAGTTCGTGGGGGAATGGGTAATCGGGTTTTGGTTCGAACCTCGGGTTTTGACCACGTGGGCCCGGGGGTGATTTTTGACTTTTTGGGTAAAACTTTGAAAAACTCATTTTCATGCTTTGGGGTTGATTCATTTAGCGTTTATTGATGTAATTAAGTAATTTGTGATTAGATACGAGCGAATTGGAGGTGGAATCAAGGGGTAAAGCTATAATTGAGACTTGAGTTGTGTTCAAGGCATCGAGGTAAGTGTTTGGTCTAACCTTAGCTTGAGGGACTAGGAGTTGAGTCCTATTTGCTATGTGGTATTAGTCGTGTACGACGTATAGGCATGGTGACGAGTATCTATACGTTGGCGTCTATCATGACCGTGAGTCCTTATATTTTGAATATCTTGATTTCATTGTATTCTTCATGCTTTGGTGATGACTTCTAGTTGTTGTGAAAAGTTTGTGGAAGGAATTGAGACCTTTGAACATCATGGAGCATTGGCTCGAGTTATATTACGAATTGTGAAAGTATATGAGATGATTGAACCCTTTGGAGCATTGGCTCAAGTGGTAGAGTGAGTTATGAAATAAAAGTGAAAGAAAGAGAAAGTGTTATTAAATTGTTCCCTTGCCGGGATATTATTGCTTTGTGGATTATCTCCCTTGCCGGGATGTTGAGATTGTTAATGTTGTACCCTTGCTGGGATTTAATTGGTTAATTGTGTTCCCTTGCCGGAATTTCTATTATTATTTTGTTATTCCCTTGCCCCTTGTTTGTGATTGTTGTTTGGGTGAGGAAGAGTGTTAAAGCACGAAGGGTGATGCTGTGCATTGTTTGTTATTGTGAGGAAAGAGTGTAAAGCATGAAGGGTGATGTCATGCCGCACGATGTACCATTCCGTGCCGATTCTATTGACTTTATGTGAGGAAAAAGAGTAAAAGCACGAAGGGTGATGCCGTGCACATTTTATCATATAATTGTTTTGGTGAGGAAAGAGAGTAAAAGCACGAAGTGTGATGCCGTGCACGTTTTTATTATATCATTGCTTGGTGAGGACGAGAGTACAAGCACGAAGGGTGATGCCGTGCATTTATTGATTTCTGATTCTTTATTGATTTCTGAGTTATGTTTGCTTCTTTAGTTACTTGATGACTTTTACTCGGAGTTGTTATCTTTCCCCACAGCATGCTCCCCCTCCCATATTGATTGGTTATCTCTGTATCTCGTTCCACTGTATATATTTAACTGCACAGGTTTATGTGGTAGTCTGGTCTAGCCTCGTCACTACTTCGCCGAGGTTAGGCTAGGCACTTACCAGCACATGGGGTTGGTTGTGCTGATACTACACTCTGCACTGTGTGCAGATCCCGGAGTAACATTTGGTCATCAGCAGTAGATTGGGAGCTATCCTTCAGTCCGAGACTCCGAGGTAGCCATGCTGGCGTCCGCAGGCTCGGCGTCTCTTCCATCAGTTTTTATGTTCTGTTGTCATTTGTACTCGAGACAGACTATGTTCTTTTCTTTCAAACACTTATTTGTAGTAATCCTAGACAGTCCGTGGATGTTGTGACACCAGGTTCTGGTTAGAGGCATGTGTTGGTCTTCAGGATATTTTGGTTTTATATTTTATTTAAGACTTCCGCTAAATTTCATATTCCTCTGTTATTTAATTGTTTATTTTCGATTAATTTAATTGGTTAAAAAGGAATTAAAAACAAAAAGAGTTAATGATTTCTAAGATCGTGGCTTGCCTAGCTTCTACCAGTAGGCGCCATCACGACTCCCGAGGGTGGGAGAATCCGGGTCGTGACATTATTTTTTTCTTCTTCCACCTCTTTGAGTTTCTCCTTCAACTCCGCAATTTCTCATTCGTACTCTCGTTCATATTCCCACTATTTTTTGGTCAAATCACGAAGAAACTGCAAAGATTGTTTGTAGCACTCATGTTAATAGGGTTCATCAATCCGTACCTCAAAACTGCAAAAGTTTCCGTTGTTGCCTCCAAACCTATTCACACACATCCAGTATCTGCGTCCAACTTGACCGTCATCCCAACTGTCCGCCATCATATAGCGCTTGCCACATTGGAACATTTTTACATACATGCGGTCAGACATTTGTTAAAGCGAAAAAAAATCCTACTTTTATGAAAAGTTTTGCTATTTGTTATGGTTAAGCGCATAAAATAACTAGAATGCGCCCGTTATTTATAGGCAAGACAACACACAAAATGTAGTATTTAACCGTGCTATATATATTCACACAAAATATAGTATTTAACCGCGCTATGCTTGGCGTGTTAAATATTCTTTCTGATAAGAAACAGTTTTTTCACAGTCGGGCAGTTTTTCAGATCGACAAGACAACACACAAAATGTAGTATTTAACCGCGCTATGCTTGGCGTGTTAAATATTCTTTCTGATACGAAATAATTTTTTCGCAGTCGGGCAGCTTTTCAGATCGACAAACAACACCAAAACGTAGTATTTAACCGCGCTATATATTCACACAAAATGTAGTATTTAACCGCGCTATGCATGGCGTGTTAAAGATTCATTCTGATACAAAATAATTTTTTCGCAGTCGGGCAGCTTTTTAGATCGACAAGACAACACACAAAATGTAGTATTTAACCGCAACACACAAAATGTAGTATTTAACCGCGATATATATATATATATATATATATATATATATATATATATATATATATATATATATATATATATATATATAT
>NW_017674933.1:17226-32432 GCF_001879085.1 Nicotiana attenuata
TATATATATATATATATATATTCACTTAATTATCAAACATCTTCCTCCTCTGACAATGTAGTTTTCTAATAAGTTTAGAGTGAAACTCGAACGTGGACGTAATAATTTTCCCTTTTTTATTCCAATACTATTTTTGATTACATGAACGGGAGGGAGAAATTCATTAATTTACTCAACTGAAAAATGTTGAATATCAATAAGATGCAACAAGGCTATGGAAATATAATTTTATTTGATACATCTTCCAACATAAACAAGTACAGGCATGTATTACAAAATAACAATACGAAAACAAAACACTACGTGTATCCTTGATTGTTGGGCACATTAGACGAACTTGCACCAGGAGTTGAATTACCACCGCCACCCAAACCAGCTGAAGGATATTTACGACGGTCGTGTCCTGTTTGCGTGCATATGCCACATTTACGTGCAAAAATAGTATCACCAACATCCATTTTGTTCCGTATACGCGTTCTCTTTTCATTGTAGCTTGCGCAAATAGTCCTTGTTACACAGCATTTTAAATGGTTTCGGCG
Source organism: Nicotiana attenuata (assembly GCF_001879085.1). NCBI lineage: Eukaryota > Viridiplantae > Streptophyta > Magnoliopsida > Solanales > Solanaceae > Nicotiana > Nicotiana attenuata. The sequence continues at coordinate 17,766 of NW_017674933.1, forward strand.
GCCAATAATGCTCAGCACCCATTGGCTGCAATTGCCCACTCTATGTGTTTAAGTATGCAACAACACTGTATTGCCTATCAACATAGTCTAAACCTGTTTGTTGAAAGCACTTCATGGCATGTGAGCACGACATGTGGTAGATGGTCCATTTTCCACATGAACACAACCTGATGGCTTCATTTACGGTGTGTATATTATTCCCCCGGTGTTGATGGATAGTGGTGCGAACTTCAAAAACACCCCGGTCGTGATCATACTATAAATATGAATGCCAATATGCTCTTCTCCTGTATTTCTCAAATCTTTTGATCAGTATTGGCATAATTTCAACACCCCTCTCCATCATTCCGATGCACCTCTATGCCTTTCAACAAACCTCTCCGCCATCAGTTTGAATGTCATCAGGTCCATGGAAGTGACAGGAAATCCACGTGCAGACTTCAATAACCCGTTGAAAGACTCCGATACATTTGTAGTCAGGGTTCCCCATCATCTTCCACCATCAGCATGCAATGTCCACTTGTGAAGCTCATGTCGCTTCAACCAATTATAGGCTCTTTCGTCTAACTGCCGGATCAATTCCATGCGCCTCTTGAATTTGCACTGCTGGTGATCAGTTGCAGCCATCCACATTAAATCATGCAACATTTTGAATATCACTCGAAGGCTGATCTCGCCTTATTCGCCACCTCGTGCATTCTGACCAGCTGATCGAACATCTCTCCGAACGCTATTCTCGGGGTCGACGGCCAGGTTTGCATTAATGGCAACATTGTAACTGACGTCGATTAGGTCTACGTCCGGGACTACCTCGAGGTTAACTGGAGGTACTTCATTCCCTGGGCGGCTACGTTGTTATTCTCACCGTGAAAACCAAGGCCATTGTCTATGTGTGTGGGTGCTGCTTGAGAGATCGACATGTTGATCCTGGAATCAAAGATACTCACAAGAACAAGTATAAAATAGTGTATGTTATGAAAGTTAGTACCAGGCAATCACTATTATCCTTCGCCCCACGGTGGGCGCCAAACTGTTTACCCTAAAAACGGATAACAATTGAATTTATTTATAGTTTTAAGTACACGTGATTTCACTTGGCACAAACTGAGAAAATACATAAATTGATATTAAAATTGACTGTAAAGTAAAATAAAGCAAACCAAATGAGATGTGCAGCTTTTGCCCTCGAGACAGGTTACCCTCGAACCAAAGGAATGAGCAAAGATATGAATAAAATAACAAAGTATTGAAAGCTTAGAGAATAGTATATTGCTTTGAATTGCGTGAATCTGATGATCTTACAAATGATTAGACCCGCTTTGTATAGTAGAGGAGTTCTACTTATGATACAATTCTAAATACAGTAAGAAATCCCATGATTGGCTAATTGACCGGCCTCGCCTTGATACATGCCGAGATTTCCGCCACGATCCTTGCTCAATCATGGATGTTTCGGCTTCCGTTACTTGACTAGGTAAACCTCCTTTGATCTCGCTCGATCTCCATTCCGCTTGGTCTCGATCTTTGCGAGCCTTGACCGGTCTCTGAATTTAGGGTTCAACAATCTAACTTCTTATTGAGGCTCGATATAACACGAGGCCGAACCGTGGCCAGTCATGATCCAACCTCGATTAGTCATAAGAAGGGCAGGCCTGTTCTGACTGTATACTCAAGCAAAAACAGAAAATTGATTTTTGTGAAAATTGTATATCATTATCGGTGGACAGCTGGAGTTTGTTTGTGAAATATCTACAAACCCCAACAAGACTTCTTTATGATCTCCTCCACCTTCATGTTTGCTGAATCTGCCGCCATCCCAATTAAAGCGCTAAAGCCATAAGCTTGATGTTTTACAATTACCTTCTTCTTCGGCGAATGGTAAAGCAGTAGCAACTCGAGCTCAGTACAGTACTTTGCCACGAAAAGATAATCCCCTTCACCCTGCTACTTCTGAAGTATATCCAATTCTACTCCGATCATCTTGTTTATCGTTCTTATTTTGTGGGATATTGGAAATTTTTGGGAAAAAATACAAAATTTGTTGAAGAAAAACATATTTTTTCTTGTAAATTTTCCTTACTCCAATTGATTAGAAAACAGGGGAAAGAGTAAGGACATAGTTAATCCATTCCGGCAAACTCCAGTTTGTCAATTTCGGTGGCTAGCTGCTACAATTACTTTTGGATTATAAAATGTATATTGTAATTTTTGGCTACAAGGTGTTATAAGTTTGGCCCGAGTGGCTATAAATGAATTTTGCTCAACTTTTGCTAGCAATGATAAAAGAAAGTTTCTTAATTCGCTATATAAAAGATTATTTATGCTACGACCCAAATTAAACATTTTTACGTTAACTTTCATTGCATCATTTAGCACATTATTTTTGTTACTTTTATTTCATTTATTTCTTTAATTACTAAATTTCTGCTTCCGCTTCTTTTTTGCTTCTTCGCCTTGTCCGCCCTAAAAGGGGCGAAATAAGAGGAATATTTCATAAAATCTAATTTTATCATATAATTAAGCATTAAATTGACGCCAGCAATATCCAGTATTCTAGTTTTGTTGTCTGTCTCAAAAGATATGCCTATGAAAACACACAATCAACTTATGGAAAAGTTCTATTTTTTGTTTTTTTGATTTTCCACCCCTTGTTACTCGTATTTGGGCCCCGACTAATTCGCATTTGTGCCGGAAAATTCCACTTTGAGAGTTAAAGCACTTTTTACCAAGGTAGACTTCATACATAACTCGAGACCTCTAATTAAAGAATGAGGAATACTTATCACTTCATCACAATCTTTATGATATGGAAAAGCTAACAACTTGATATGTAAAATGAAAATGTTTACTTGAGCCGATGATCTATCGAAACAACCCTCTCTACCTTTGCAAGGTACGATGCAGGTAAGATCTGCATACACATTATCCTACCCAGACTCCACAATATAGGAATATACTTGGTATGCTGATGTTGTTGTATTACGATGAAACAGTGTAGGGAAAATGACATTGTATAGCTGCTCTCAAAATAATAGCCAAAAAATATATATATTTTGTATATTTTTTTGTATATATATACATTCTGTATGTTATATACAAAATTATACAAATTTTATACACCTTTTCGGCTATGGAATGTAAATAGTGCCTAGCACGGGCTAAAAATAAAAAGGCCCAAAAGTCTACTGCTGAATTAATAGTTGAAAAAAGGGAAACTACCAGCTATGTCCATTACAAAAATTGATCAATTCATAAAATATTACTAATATTATCCAAATATTACTAATATTAGCCAATTCGCTATTTGTAGCAAAAAATGTCAAAATTTTGCTTTCTTTTGAGTTGGTGTTATTAGAATAGATTGGGTACATCTTAAGGAGCTTGAATCTCAATTTTGGGATGATTTGGTGAAGTTTTGAGGTAGTTTGAATTGAAAATTCGAAGTAAAAACTTAACATGAAAAAATTTACATATATCACACTATGTATCTTTTTTCTATCATATATGTATCATATTTGTATCAATTGGTTATCATATGTATATCCATGTATACATGTATGTGAGATACATGCGTGATACATGTTTGATACATGTGTCACAGAAATTTTTCTTGAACTCGATTTAGTTACGAATGTTGATACAAAACAAGTCCAAATCACCTCCAATCTTCCTCAAATTTTGTATATTGACTTATCTATATGTTTCAATGTATTTCAACTATACCCATTGAAAAAGTTCCTTTTTTGCTTAGATTTTTGGATTATTGTATATTATTTTTTTTGTATTTCATCACCTTATTTGCTACCTCATCCATGAAATTTCTTTTTCGTCTTGCATCTAATGTTGCTAATTACGCTTAAAAATATGGAAGGTGATTTTTGCATGTGATTCTTTGGGAGAAAGAACCTTATTTATTTGATTTTTCAAATATTAAATGTGCTTGACTAGTTTTGGTAAGTCTATGACTAATGGCTAGAGGTTGGTATATTAAGACTTATTTGGGACATTTATGTAAGTTTCCCTTGAAAAAATTACCGTCCAGAGTTAAATTGGATATAGGTTTAACTTGTGCTTATATAAGGTCCAAAGGAAAATATTTGGACTCAATCAAGTAAAAACTTGAGAAATTTTCATAAAGCACTATCTTTTAGTGGTAATTAGCTATCTATAGATATCATTTGCTATATTACGGATTGTAGATACGTTTTCTGTTGTTATAAGATGTATTAGATGTATTTAAGCTACTGTATTCATGAATACAATAGCAAAAATAGGCGCGAATCAGGGAAGTCCAGCTAATCAGTTGTTGTATTCGAGCGTATTCGACTGTATTCATGGCGGTAAACATGGGATTACAGCTGGACAGATTATTGTATTCGACTGTATTCACTGCGCGAAATAGGGGATTACACTGTTTTGAAATGAAAAGTGAATCAATTAACATACTAGACTCCTAATATAACTCAACAAACTCAATTATAACATACAAATTTCGTATTTCCAGTTATAAAAAAAATTCTCAACCGAAAAACACCCCAAAAATATAGCAATCTTCAGAGAAATTATATAATACATCTAAATACATAAATTAGATTAATTAAAAAAATATATGAATACATTCATGGAATACAACGAGACAGTGAATACAATGAAATATATGGAATAGAACAAGATACATTGAAATACAATGAAAAAAAAGATAATGAATACAATAAAATATCGAGATACATTGAAATATATTAACAGAAAATTCAAGTTGCTCAGCCCCAAACTCTGTTGTCTTTGTTCAAGAACAAACCCTAATTTCCGGCGAATTCGCCGTCGAGCAATGGTGGCAGAATAAGGACTCTGTTAAAGAGATGTAAAAAGCCATTCGTTGAATTTTGCTCTTCTTACTTACAGCATATATCATATACTATCAAGATTCATGATTTTCAAAGAATTATAACTTTCTAAATGACATGGCTTCACTTCAGTTTATTTGTCAATATGAAGATCAAGGCATTCGTCTGTCATTCCAATTCATTGGTCGCACTTGAAGCTGGGCCTTGATTGGCAGCATAATCTAGACCAAGAGCAATCTGGCAAGAGGCAAGACTTGTCCGATTGTAAACTTCAAAATCGTTAAATGAGGAGGCATTATGGAAAGTGAATCAATTACAATGGCGAAGAAGAGCCAAAGCAACGCCCGATGAGAATGGAGAAATTGGGATCGGAGAGAACGTAGGTGATGTGGGTGGGAGGAATTTTGAGATTGAGCATCATGTTTTCAGGAAATGGGGGAAGAGAATGACATGTATCAAAGTAGAGAGAGAAAGAAAATAGTATAACTGAATAGCGTATTTAGTGGCTTAGGGATAGGAGGTAACCAAAATTAGATATTTTTCTATAAACATTAAAAGGTATCTATAGAATATAATTTTTTAAATGATTTTTATTTAAAATAATAACGTGTTAACCTTTGCTATAAGAGGTAAACATTCCTAAAAACTTTGAATATCAAGTTCGTTGAATATCAAGTTCGTTGATGACTTTCCAAGTCAAAATTGACCCATAAATTGATCCAGCTTTAAAAGGCCTTTTTTGCTGTGATCTGGTCCCCAATTTGGTCCATTCTATTTTATGTAGAATTTCTCACATAATTTACTTAAAATTTCTTTTTTCTTTTTTTCTTTTCAATAGCTTTTGTCACATAAGAATTGGTATTACATCATTAAAATGTAGAATCAACAAAATCATTGTTGCATGTTGGTTAGCAGGCACTTACACTAATCAAAGACTATTTCATCTCAAGAAGTTTTCAACACTAATTAACTTGCTATCCCAGATTATTAATTAAGGTTTTATAGAATAAACTTCTCAATCGTGTTTTATTGATTTTTATATTTAAGTAATAAATGCAAGTACCCTTTTCAATTCAAAATTGAGCAAGAAGACAAGGCCTCCTCTATTTTTATACTAGAATCTTATTAATACTGCTACTATTTGGCAAACTCTGCTTTGGACTTGGTTCTTTCATCAACAAGTTGACTTCTGCTTATGTGGGTTTGGAGGTCCAACCGGCGGAGCCATGATTTTTGTTAATGGAAGATAATTACACGAAAACAGAAAAAATATATATACTGTGTAGATAGATTATTTTGTGGCGGAACTACCCTTGTTTAAAGGAAGTCAATCGACACTCCTTCAACAGAAAATTATATTGAAATAGATTATTTTGTTTATAAATATCAAACCCCTTAGCTTTTTCGTGTATTTACTTCTTCATATTTTGAAACACTTTGGTTAAAGATCGAAATGTTTTAATGTGTTGTATTGAAACAGAGAAGGATTTATATTCTCGATGTAAGCATATTTAAAACCATGCATAATAAACTCGGATCACATTAACTACAATTACTATATACTCTCTTTCCAGGAGTTAAATACAAGTTAAGAAGAATTCATTGAAAATTTGTTTTTCCAAAAAACTAATTTTAAAATTTCAAAGAAAAGCCTGTAACTAACTCCTTCCAGGTATTGCAAATAGCCAAATATATGCCTGGCCCCTATCAAATTTACATACAATAACATGCACGAAGCAACAAAATCAACTGGAAATTCTATACATGTGACGACCTAAAGGGTCATTACCTGTTTTCTTACCTATTCCGTGCTTCCGAGGCCTTGAAAACCTCATTTAGAGTCGTCTTGATTTGCGTGCACAGTCCGGGCGCGTAGCCGAAAAACTTTAACATGAAATTCTGTGAAAAATGCTAAATTTTTGTTTTTAAAATGAATAAGTTTGACTTTGGTCAACATTTTGGACAAACGGACCGGACCCGTGATTTGACGGTCCCGGAGGGTCCGTAGGAAAATATGGGACTCGGGCGTATGCCCGGAATCGAATTCCGAGGTCCCGAGCCCGAGAAATAAATTTTTTAAAGGAAATTGTTTTTCTGAAATTGCTAAGAAAAAATTGAAATGAAAATTGATTAGAACGTGTTGGTATCGGGCCCGTATTTTGGTTCCGGCGTCCGGTACAGGTCTTATATGTGAGTTTAAGATGTTTCTGTAAAGTTTGGTTGAAATCGGACGTCGTTTGACGTGTTTCGGGCTTAAAGTTCTAAATTTGAAACTTAATGAAGTTGGAAGAAAAACTCTTGATTTTGAGGTTTGATTCATTGTTTTTGATATTATTTTGGCGATTCGATCGCGTGGTTAAGTTCGTAGGATGTTGTTGAGTTAGTGCATGTGTTTGGTTAGGAGCCCCGAGGCTCGGGAGTGTTTCGGAGGTGTTTCGGAGTAGTTTTGGACTTATGAAAATAGCAGATTTTGCTTCAGCTGTTGCAGACCCCATTTCTTCTTCGCGTTCGCTACGCATCTTCCGCGTTCACGAAGCTTTGATTTTTCTTTCATCGCGTTCGCATCCCGCCTCGCGTTCGCGTTGGGTTATTTGACCCTGAGGGCTTAGCTTTCTTTTCCTCTTCGCATTCACATGCATATATTCGCGTTCGCGTAGCTTTGCAGGATTCCTTCATCGCGTTCGCGTGATGGCCCACGCGTTCGCATAGGTCAATTTCTGGGCCACAGCCTTTTTACTCTCCGCGTTCGCGTTCTTCTTCTCGTGATCGCGATGGTCCGTTAAGTGTACTCATCGCGAACGCGACCAGCCTGTCGCGAACGCGATGAGTAATTTCGCCTAGTTATTTTTAAAACCCAGAAACAGAATTATTACAGGATTCACCAAGTTTTCACCAAAACCTTTCTTCTCCAAGCTCTTGGGCGACCATTGAAGCAATTCTTCATCAAAACCTCTTGGGTTAGTAATTCTTAGCTTATTTTCTTCCATTTCCTTCAACATCTATTGAAATTCTAGGTCTAAAACATGTGATTTAAGGTAGAAAATTAGGTATTTGGGTAGAGTTAGGGCTTTTTGATTTTTCTTGATTTAGACCTTGTTTTGGGGTCGAATTTGAAAACAAATTATATATTTGGGCTCGTGGGTGAATGGGGGATTTGATTTTGGTCCGAACCTCGTGTTTTGACCAAGCGGGCCCGGGGTCGATTTTTGAGTTTTTGGGAAAAATGATGGAAAAGCTATAATTAGGCATTGGGTTCATATTGTTTAGCATTTATTGATGTATTGAAGTCATTATGGTATAGATACAATTGATTTGGAGCCGAATTCGAGAGGAAATGCGGTTATTGAGGATTGAATTGGCCGTGGAAGTTTGAGGTAAGTGTTTGGTCTAACCCTAGCTTGAGGGACTAGGAGTTGAGTCTTATTTGTTAATTGCTTCTTGTTGAGTACGACGTATAGGCTTGGTGACGAGTATCTATACGTTGGTGTCAAGCATGACCGTGAGTCGTAAATTGATAGTTGTTGTGTTCTTAAATGACACTTCGGATGCTTTAAATTGATGACTCTTGATATTGAGTAGAGATTTAATTTATTCCCGTGGACTTTATTTATGTTTGAGTACTGGTATTAATCGAGTTGAGTAAGAGTTGAGCTAGGATTTGGTTATAGCTGATTCTCCCTTGCCGTGATGGTTATTTTGATATTGTTGTTCCCTTGTCGGGAATTATTATTTTATTGCATTTGTTTTCCTTGCCGGAATCTTATTGTGACTTTGTGTTGAATTGAAATGGGAGAGGGTGGTACGCCTACCACAAGTTATTGATTGAAATGGGAGCGGGTGGTACGCTTATCACAAGTTATTGATTAAAATGGGAGCGGGTGGTACGCTTATCACAAGTTATTGATTGAAATGGGAGCGGGTGGTACGCCTACCACAAGTTATTGATTGAAATGGGAGCGGGTGGTACGCCTACCACAAGATATTGATGAAATGGGAGCGGGTGGTACGCCTACAACGAGATTTGATGAAATGGGAGCGGGTGGTACGCCTACCACGAGATTTGATGAAATGGGAGCGGGTGGTACGCCTACCACGGAAACAATGAGAAATGGGATCGGGTTGCACGCCTGCAACGAGATGTGTACTGATAGTGAAATCTGCTTTTATATTCCCTTATCCGTGTTAGAGTTAATTTATTTATGTTCCTATTATTCTCCTGCAATTCTGTAATATCTACTATCCCAGAAGCATGTCCCCCCTCCCATTTAAAATGTTTATTCTTGTTATTTTCCCGCTACAGATGTACATATATATAAAATTGCACAGGTTTATGTGGTAGTCCGGTCTAGCCTCGTTACTACTTCGTCGGGGTTAGGCTAGGCACTTACCAGCACATGGGGTCGGTTGTGCTGATGCTACACTCTGTGCTCTTTCGCACAGATCCAGGTGTCGGAGCAGCTTTCGGTGCGCAGCAGTAGTCAGGGAGCCGACCTTCAGTCCACGAGACTCCGAGGTAGCCTTGTTGGCGTCCGCAGGCCCGACGGCTCTTCTTTCAGTTTTTATGTTCTGTTGACACTTGTATTCGAAACAGACTATGTCCTTTATTTTAAACTCTTATTTGTAGTAATCCTAGACAATCCGTATATTGTTGTGACATCAGGTGCTGGGTAGAGACTTGTATTGGCTTTCTAGACGCTGTTTCTATATTTAGTTCAAACTTCTGCTAAATTTTACTTTCCGCAGTCTTTAAACTGCTTATTCATTGATAATTTAATTGTAAATCATGTATAAAACGAGATAGGTTAATGTTTGCAAAGGTTCTTGGCTTGCCTAGCTACCACGATTAGGCGTCATCACGACTCCCGAGATTGGGAATTCCGGGTCGTGACAAGTTGGTATCAGAGCTCTAGGTTACATAGGTCTCACAACTCACGGACAAGCTTAGTAGAGTCTGAGAGATCGGTACGTAGACGTCTGTGTTTATCCCCCAGAGGCTACTGAGTTAGGAAAAGTTTCATATTTGTTCTTTCTTGTCGTGTAGTTTGGTTTCTCAACGCTAATTGAATTTCTACTCTGTTCTTTCGCAGATGGCGAGAACACGCGCTTCCTCATCTTCTGATCAGCAGTTCGAGCCCCAGGCAGCTCCCACTAGGGGCAGGGGCGAGGCCGAGGCCGTGCCAGAGGCCGAGGTAGGGGCAGAGCTCAGCCCCGAGCAGCAGCACCAGTGGCGGAGCCTCAGGTTGACTTTGACGAGGAGGTTCCGGCCCCAGCCCCAGCTTTTTCGGTGGGCCCAGCTCAGGTCCCAGAGGGGTTTATTGCTACCCCAGTTCTTCAGGACGCTCTGGTCCGATTTGGTGGGTCTCATGGAGAGTGTTACCCGAGCAGGATTGCTTCCTATGGCACCAGCCGTCTCTCAGGCTGGAGGAGGGGCCCAGACTCCTGCTACTCGCACTCCGGAGCAGGTAGCTCCCCAGACTCAGACTCCAGCAGTTCAGCCAGTTGGAGCAGCTCAGTCGGGCATGGTAGCCCAGGCCGGTGATGGAGCAGCTATGTCTGTCGATGCTTTGTGGAGATTGGACAGGTTTACCAAGCTCTTCACTACTACATTCAGCGGTGCATCTACTGAGGATCCCAGTATTATCTAGATAGTTGCCACGAGGTTCTTCGGAACATGGGTATTGTTAAGACCAATGGGGTTGATTTTGCTACATTTCGCTTGTCTGGATCCGCCAAGACTTGGTGGAGGGATTATTGCTTATCTAGGCCAGCAGGATCACCAGCCTTGACATGGGAGCAGTTTACACAGCTATTTCTGGAGAAGTTTCTCCCCATTACTCAGCGAGAGGCCTATCGGAGGCAGTTCGAGCGCCTTCAGCAGGGATCCATGACTATCACCCAGTATGAGACCAGGTTCATTGACTTAGCTCGCCATGCTCTGGTTATACTTCCCACTGAGAGGGAGAGAGTGAGACGGTTTATTGATGGACTCATTCAGCCGATTCGTCTCCGGATGGCTAGAGAGACTGGGAGTGAGATATCCTTTCAGGAGGCGGCCAATGTAGCCCGGAGGATTGAGATGGTATTGTCACAGGGTGGTGGTCATAGGGCAGACAAGAGACCCCGTCAGTCAGGCCGATTCAGTAGTGCCTCGTTTGGAGGCAGGGATTCATACGGTAGAGGCCATCCTCCTAGGCCTTTTCAGTCAGCACTCCAGGTTTCTCACGGTGCTTCGGGTAGCTGTGGTCCTCAGACACAGTATTCCGATCAGCAGTCCTTCAGTGCACCATCAGCACCTATCAGTGCACCACCGCTTCAGAGTTTCTAGGGTCGTCAGCCCCAGCAGCCGAGGGCTTATTTTACTTATGGCGACACGAGGCACATTGCGAGGTATTGCCCTCGCGCACCAGGTGGCTCTCAGCATCAAAGTTCTCGTGCCATGGTATAGGCACCAGATGTTCCACAGCCCGCCCATCCAGCTAGGGGTGGAGGTAGAGGTACTAGAGGTGGAGGTAGAGGTCATAGAGGTGGAGCTCAGACCGCCAGAGGTGGAGGCCAGCCAGCAGCAGGCCGACCCAGAGAGGTAGATCAGAGTGGTGGGGCCCAGCCCCGATGTTATGCTCTTCAGGCCAGGCCCGAGGCAGAGGCTTCAGATGCGGTTATTACAGGTACGGTTCTGGTTTGTGATAGAGATGCTTCAGTGTTGTTTGATCCGGGGTCTACGTATTCGTATGTGTCATCTTATTTTGCCTCGTAGTTGGTCATGACTAGTGATGCATTGGGTATTCCTGTTTATGTGTCTACACCGGTGGGTGACTCTATTGTGGTTGATCGAGTCCATCGCTCTTGTGTTGTGGTGATTGGGGGTCTGGAGACTCGTGTAGATTTGTTGCTTCTAGACATGGTTGACTTCAATATTATATTGGGGATGGACTGGTTATCACCCTATCACGCTATCTTGGACTGTCATGCCAAGACTGTGACCTTAGCTTTACCAGGTATGCCTCATTTGGAGTGGAGAGGGACTCCTGGTCATTCTACCCGCAGTGTTATATCGTATGTGAAGGCTCGACGTATGGTCGAGAAGGGGTGCTTGGCCTATTTAGCCTATGTTCGTGATTCTAGTGCTGAAGTTCCTTCAATTGATTCTTTGCCCGTTGTTCGTGAGTTTCCTGATGTTTTCCCTTCAGACCTGCCGGGTATGCCACCCGACAGGGATATTGATTTCTGCATTGATCTGGCTCCGGGAACCCAGCCCAATTCTATTCCGCCATATCGCATGGCCCCGGCAGAGTTGAAGGAGCAGTTGCAAGACTTGCTTGAGAAGGGTTTCATTAGACCCAGTGTTTCACCTTGGGGTGCGCCGATGTTATTTGTCAAGAAGAAGGATGGGTCAATGAGAATGTGTATTGATTACCGACAATTGAATAAGGTAACAATCAAGAATAAGTATCCACTGCCGAGGATTGATGATTTGTTCGACCAACTTCAGGGTGCCAGGGTATTTTCCAAGATTGACTTGCGATCTGGCTACCATCAGTTGAGGATTAGGGCATCCGATGTCCCTAAGACAGCTTTCCGCACTCGGTACGGGCATTACGAGTTCTTGGTTATGTCATTCGGGTTGACAAATGCCCCAGCAGCTTTCATGGACTTGATGAACCGAGTGTTCAGGCCTTATTTGGATTCATTCGTGATAGTCTTCATTGATGATATATTGATATATTCCCGCCGCCAGGAGGAGCACGACCAACACCTTAGAGTGGTTCTTCAGACTCTGAGGGATAGTCAGTTATATGCTAAGTTCTCGAAGTGTGAATTCTGGTTGAGTTCAGTTGCATTTCTGGGTCATGTCGTATCAGCAGAGGGTATTCAGGTGGACCCAAAGAAGATTGAGGCAGTCAAGAACTGGCCTAGGCCAGCATCAGCTATAGAGATTCGGAGTTTCTTGGGATTGAAAGTCTACTATCGTCGGTTCGTGGAGGGGTTTTCATCTATTGTAGCTCCGATGACCAGATTGACCCAGAAGGGTGCCCAGTTCAGATGGTCGGATGAGTGTGAGGCGAGTTTTCAGAGGCTCAAGACAGCCCTGACTACGGCACCGGTGTTGGTTTTGCCCACGGGTTCTGGGCCTTATACAGTCTATTGTGATGCTTCCCGTGTTGGGCTTGGAGCAGTGTTGATGAAGGATGGCAAAGTCATTGCCTATGCTTCGAGGCAGTTGAAGATTCATGAGAAGAACTATCCGGTTCATGATTTGGAGTTGGCAGCTATAGTTCATGCATTGAAGATTTGGAGGCATTATCTATATGGCGTGGCATGTGAGGTGTTCACGGATCACAAGAGTCTTCAGTACTTGTTCAAGCAAAAGGAGTTGAATTTGAGGCAGAGGAGGTAGTTGGAGTTGTTGAAGGATTATGACATCACCATTCTATATCATCTGGGGAAGGCCAATATGGTGGCCGATGTATTGAGTAGGAAGTCAACCAGTATGGGCAGTCTTGCTTATATTCCGGTAGGTGAGAGACCGCTTGCTTTGGATGTTCAGGCCTTAGCCAACCAGTTCGTGAGGCTGGATGTTTCTGGGCCCAGTCGTGTGTTAGCTTGCACGGTCGCTCGCTCTTCATTATTGGAGCGTATCCGTGCGCGGTAGTATGATGATCCCCATTTGTGTGTCCATAGAGACACGGTGCAGCGCGGAGGTGCCAGGCAGGTTACCTTAGATTATGATGGAGTTTTCAGATTGCAGGGCCGAGTATGTGTGCCCAATGTGGATGGGCTCCGAGAGTTGATTTTGGAGGAGGCCCATAGCTCCCGGTATTCTATTCATCCCGGCGCCGTGAAGATGTATCGGGATTTGTGGCAGCATTATTGGTGGCGTAGAATGAAGAAGGATATCGTAGCATATGTGGCTCGTTGTTTGAATTGTCAGTAGGTTAAGTACGAGCATCAGAGGCCTGGTGGTTTATTTCAGAGGATTGAGCTTCCCGAGTGGAAGTGGGAACGGATCACTATGGACTTTGTTACTGGACTTCCGTTGACTCGGAAGAATTTCGACGCAGTTTGGGTCATTGTTGATAGGCTGACTAAGTCAGCACATTTCATTCCTATGGAAGTATCCTATTCTTCTGAGAGGTTAGCTGAGATCTACATTCGGGAGATTGTTCGCCTTCATGGTGTGCCCGTATCTATCATTTCGGACCGGGGTACGCAGTTTACCTCGCGCTTCTAGAGAGCAGTACAACGAGAGTTGGGCACGCGGGTTGAGTTGAGCACATCATTTCATCCCCAGACGGACGGTCAGTCTGAGCGGACTATTCAGATCTTAGAAGATATGCTCTGAGCTTGTGTTATTGACTTTGGAGGTTCGTGGGATCAGTTCTTGCCTTTAGCGGAGTTTGCCTACAACAACAGCTACCAGTCGAGCATCCAGATGGCTCCTTATGAGGCCTTATATGGTAGGCGCTGTTAGTCTCCGGTTGGATGGTTTGAGCCGGGAGAGGCTCGGTTGTTGGGTACGGATATGATTCAGGAGGCCTTGGACAAGGTCAGGATCATTCAGGATAGGCTTCGTTCAACTCAGTCCAGGCAAAAGAGCGATGCAGACCGCAAGGTTCGAGATGTGGCTTTCATGGTTGGTGAGCGGATATTGCTCCGAGTGTCGCCTTTGAAAGGCGTGATGAGATTTGGGAAGAAGGGCAAGCTTAGCCCTAGGTTCATTGGCCCGTTTGAGATTCTTGACCGAGTGGGAGAGGTGGCTTATAGACTTGCTTTGCCGCCGAGCTTATCAGCCGTGCATCCAGTGTTTCATGTGTCCGATGCTTCG
>NW_017674933.1:32451-43287 GCF_001879085.1 Nicotiana attenuata
GAACACCTGGAGGCAGAAAGGTTGATTTAAATCGTGGTTTGAGTTCATTTCTCCCATTTCTTCATGGCTTGGGCGATTTTTGGGGAGCTTCAAGAGAGGATTTTTGTCGTCAATGTTAAGGTAAGTTATCCCCATCACTTTTGAGTTGAATATATCAATTATGTATAGATTTAAGCATGGAAATTAGTGTAAATTTGAGGTTTTGATTGAAAACCTAGGAAATTAGAAATCTTGGATTCTGATCAGGATTTTGAGCATGGAATTAAGAGAAAATCATATATTTGAGTTCCTAAGGTCATAGGTAACCTTTATCTTCGAAAAATTTCGGAATCCGGGCACGTGGGCCCGAGGGTATTTTGGTTATTTCACTAAGCGGAGTTGGGAATTTGTATAACTTGAATTTTTAACAAGTATTTGAGCATATTCTCATTAGTTTGTCGTAATTGGCTAGTTTTGGTGCATTGTGCGTCGGTTCAAGCCTTCGGAAGAATGTAGAATGCCGGTTATGAGTCTTTGGAGCAAGGTGAGTCTCCTTTCTAATCTTGTGAGGGGGAATTTACCACATAGGTGAGATAAATTGGTTATGTGCTCCTACTTGTGGGGGCTACGTACGCACGAGGTGACGAGAGTCCGTGCGTAGCTACTATTGTGCTATTGTCCGGGTAGTCTAGGACCCAAAAGCATGCTATATTTGGATTAATTGTGAACCCTTTGTGGCTTGAATTGCTTAAATCATCTTGGGTTAGAAAATGAATATAAAAAGAGGTTAAACATCATTTTTCCTGAATTGTTAAAAAGAGAAATTGTCTTATTTGGATAAATAGCCCCGATAGATTCTTAATTGGCTACTTGAGCTTGTATTTTATGTGTACCTGCGTCGCATGCATGATTTGCGAGCAGGGTATGTGTTTATTTATGGAACGGGCCAAACGTCTCGGCTGATTAAATGGTTGCATCTATTGGTCCGGGCCGCTCGACCCTCGGCAGTGCACAACTTATATTCTTGTTGGATCGGGCCGTCGCCTCGGTGTGATTTGCGCATGTTATTTGTCGCTTGAGAATATCAAGTGTGGAATTGGCCCTTCGTGGCTTGATAGAAATTGATAAGATAATAAAGAATGAACCTTGGAAGCCTTGATTAATTGTTGAAGGTGTTTTACCCATTTTCTGGCTTCGCGAATTTGAACTACTATATAAATCCATGATTTTCCTCGCATTTCTAGAATATTGTTAATTGACCTCTAGTGGGTGTCGAAGTTGGCCATCTCGTCTCTACCCCTTCGGGATTAGGCGGTATACTCATTGAGTACACGTTGATTACATACTCATACTACACTTCTGTGCATTTTTGTTGCACGGGTATATATACCTCTAGCAGCTTACTAGGCGTAGCAGCGCGGATGATTTTGGGACTTGGTGAGCTGCATTGTTCGAGGCGACCCGCAGCTAGTGTAGTTCCTTTTAGCATTTGTATATTATTCCCTGTCCACTGTATTTTGGACGGATGTTGTATTTTATTTTACTTATCAGTAGTCGCTCATGCACTTGTGACACCGGGTTTCTGGGATGGTTTCCAACGGATTTGTACTAATTGTTATTATTTAGATTTGAATTCAAGTAGTGATCTTTTATTTATGAAAAATGGAAGGAAAAGCCTTAGATTTCCAAAAGTATTAAAAGAGGATTTAATTGATAATTTAGTTGGCTGGCATGACAGAGGTGTCTGGCGCCACCACGACCCTTAGTGGATTTTGGGTCGTGAGACTGGCTCGCAAATGCGAAGGTCTTCTCGCAAATGCGAGGTATCCAGACCTGAACCTCCATCGCAAATGCGATATATTTCTTCGCAAATGCGAAGGTTCCCCTGTTGGCCTGGGATCGCAAATGCGACCACATGGCTCGCAAATGCAGAATTGGACTCTCGCAAATGCGACACTTTTGGTCGCAAATGCGAAGTCCCTCCTTTTGCTCAGTGTTCGCAAATGCGAACTTGACTTCGCAATTCCCATATCTGAGGGTCGGGGTTCGCAATTGCGAACCACTGTTCGCAATTCCCATATCTGCAACCTGCAAATTTTCATACTTAGTCGATTTTTAAGTCATTTTCACCCCATTTTCAAAACACAACTCCTTTGGGCAATTTTTCATGAACAAACCTTCTTCCAAATCAATTGTAAGTTAGTTTTTACTCATTTCTTTCAATCATTTACATCTTATAACATGATTTCAACCTAAAATCATAGATTTTCATGGGAAAAATTGGGTGTTTTGGTTCGAACCTCGGGTTTTGACCACGTGGGCCCGTGGCGATTTTTGACTTTTTGGGTAAAATTTATGAAAACTCATTTTCATGCATTGGAGTTGATTCATTTAGTGTTTATTAAGGTAATTAAGTAATTTGTGATTAGATACGAGCGAACTGGAGGTGGAATCGCGGGGTAAAGCTATAATTGGGGCTTGAGTTGTATTCAAGGCATTGAGGTAAGTGTTTGGTCTAACCCTAGCTTGAGGGACTAGGAGTTGAGTCTTATTTGTTAATTGCTTCTTGTATAGTGCGACGTATAGGCATGGTGACGAGTATCTATACGTTGGTGTCGAGCATGACCGTGAGTCTTAAATTGATAGTTGTTATGTTCTTAAATGACACTTCGGATGCTTTAAATTGATGACTCTTGATATTGAGTAGAGATTTAGTTTATTCTCATGGACTTTATTTATGTTTGAGTACTGGTATTAATCGAGCGGAGTAAGATTTGAGCTAGGATTTGGTTATAGCTGATTCTCCCTTGCCGGGATGGTTATTTTGATATTGTTGTTCCCTTGCCGGGAAATTATTATTTTATTGCATTTGTTTTCCTTGCCGAAATTTTATTGTGACTTTGTGTTGAATTGAAATGGGAGCGGGTGGTACGCCTACCACAAGTTATTGATTGAAATGGGAGCGGGTGGTACGCCTACCACAAGATATTGATGAAATGGGAGCGGGTGGTACGCCTACCACGAGATTTGATGAAATAGGAGCGGGTGGTACGCCTACTACGAGATTTGATGAAATGGGAGCGGGTGGTACGCCTACCACGGAAACAATGAGAAATGGGATCGGGTTGCACGCCTGCAACGAGATGCGTACTGACAGTGAAATCTGCTTTTATATTCCCTTATCCGTGTTAGTTAATTTATTTATGTTCCTATTATTCTCCTGCAATTCTGTATTATCTGCTATCCCCGAAGCATGTCCCCCCTCCCATTTAAAATATTTATTCTTGTTATTTTTCCGCTGTAGATGTACATATATATATAACTGCACAGGTTTATGTGGTAGTCCGGTCTAGCCTCGTCACTACTTCGCCGGGGTTATGCTAGGCACTTACCAGCACATAGGGTCGGTTGTGCTGATGCTACACTCTGTGCTCTTTTGCACAGATCCAGGTGTCGGAGCAGCTTTCGGGGCGCAGCAGTAGTCAGGGAGCCGACCTTCAGTCCACGAGACTCCGAGGTAGCCTTGCTGGCGTCCGCAGGCCCGGCGGCTCTTCTTTCAGTTTTCATGTTCTGTTGACACTTGTATTCGAAACAGACTATGTCCCTTATTTCAAACTCTTATTTGTAGTAATCCTAGAGAGTCCGTGTATTGTTGTGACACCAGGTGCTGGGTAGAGACTTGGATTGACTTTCTAGACGCTATTTCTATATTTAGTTCAGACTTCCGCTAAATTTTACTTTCCGATGTCTTTAAACTGCTTATTCATTGATAATTTAATTGTAAATCATGTATAAAACGAGATAGGTTAATGTTTGCGAATGTTCTTGGCTTGCCTAGCTACCATGAGTAGGCGCCATCACGACTCCCGAGGGTGGAAAACCCGGGTCGTGACAATACACTTATGATTTTTGAGTTTAAATTCAATATATATACTCTATCTGTTCTATTTTGTTTAGCACTTTTTTTTTCTTTTCTATTCTTAAAAAGAATTGCATCTTTCTATATGTTTAAAAATAATTTAACTTTGAATTTTTACTGCCACAAATGTCTATAACGTGTTCAAAAGCACAAATACCAAAGGTATTTTTTTCATTCTTAAAATTTCGTATCTAATCAAATATCGTCACATAAAATAATAACGAAGTGAGTAATTCATTACATATACACATCTTTCATTTTTCCACTTACATACATACATATATATATAATCCGAACTCGAAGGCAGTGGATGTTCAACTACAAGTAGTGTTAGATTGTCATCGATCAACCGATGTAATTACCCACTAGGAATCAATGGTAAAATCGGGAATTTTTTCAAGAGTGTTCATACTTGAAAGAATTAAAGAAAAAATTCTGACAAAGGGTATTCAATATATATATATATATATATATATACACCTCTAAAACCTGATATTTTACCTATATATACAGTGTAATTTTCAGACAAAGGGTGATCAATTGAGCACCCTTACCAAAGTGTAGCTTTGCCCCTGCTAGGCACGGGCTGTGCTGCCTCGGTCAGCGGGAAGGGAACGTCAACACCACCGCCGCCAGCCAGTGTATGTTTCTCCGGCAGCCGTGGACTGCCGAGAACTTTACTACACTCCACCACCATGTCTTGTCTTGAGCTGCATATCCTTATGCTATGTCTAAACCACCATCATTTTGATGATTTTTTTGTTATCCTTTTCTCATCACCACCCTTTAATTTCTCACTTGCACTAGTAATTTCTATATAATGATTTAGCTCCTTTGAGATTCTTTCAATCTCATATTTATCAAGTGACATCTCAGTCTTGCTTGGACTTAAATGAACTGGAACAACAACATTTGGTGAAGACTGCATTTCTTGATAGAAAGCAAAAACTGGATTTTTGTTTTGGAAATGTGTGATTAAGTTCGACGCCTTGACTTATATAAGGAAGTTGGTTGCTTTTAGCATGACGGGTTTTTGTAAATTAAAAAGATGAGGAAAATCATTGTTATAGTATCACTACTAGAAATCACGTGATTTCCGTCCAAAATTTTCCGACCGAAATCGGTCGGAAATAAGAGTATTTGGTCGCAAAAGTCAACAGTAATTGTGTAACAGCAAAAGAATAAAATTTCCGACCGAAATCGGTCGGAAATTGGTCAAATATTTGCTCATTCTTGTATATTATGTACAAAAATAATTATTTATTAAAAATTTACCAAATTTCCGACCGAATTCGATCGGAAATTGGTTAAATATTTGGTCAACTTGTATATAATGTACAAAAATAATTATTTATTAAAAATTTAGCAAATTTCCGACCGAATTCGGTCGGAAATTGGTACAAAAATAATTATTTATTAAATTTTTTCCAAATTTCCGACCGAATTCGGTCGGAAAGTTTGAATATTTTGTTTCCCGCACAAGACAAAAATTATATATATATTTATTAACCAACCAAAATAATTATAATTCAATATTTCCAACCGAATTCGGTCGGGAAAACGTTTTTATACCAATTAAATATAAATTTAATAATATTTGTGTGTGTTAATAATAAAGAGATTTTAAATAAATAATATTTAATACTTATCAGCAAAAAAATAAAACTTTCGGCCTATTTCGGTCGAAAATTTATCAAATATTTGTATGTAAAAAAATAATTATTTATTAAAAATTTACCAATTCTCCGATCGAATTCGGTCGGAAATTGGTCAAATATTTGGTCATACTTGTACATAATGTATAAAATTAATTATTTATTAAAAATTTTAAATTTCCAACCGAATTTGGTCGGAAAGTTTGAATTTTTTGTTTCCCTCCCAAGACAAAAATTATATATATTTAATTAACCAGCCGAAATAATTATAATTTAATATTTTCGACCGAATTCGGTCAGAAAAACGCTTTTGTACAAATTAAAATATAAATTTAATAATATTTATGTGTGTAAATAATAAAGAGGTTTTAAATAAACAATATCTAATACTTATATATATATATATATATATATATATATATATATATATAGACATCTTAATATAGTTAATGTTCTATCGAATATAGCTTATATACTATATACTTAGTATATGTGACGACCCGACCGGTCGTTCTGAGCTTTTGCACTTTGATCGCCAGTTCTCGAGCATGACTTGCCCCGTGTTATGTGTTATGACTAATATAGGTCGTTGGTTTTGGTTTCAGGAAAATTTGGAATGAATTTGAAAGGACAGTTCAGTTGAAAGCTTTGAATTTGAAAGGGGTTGACCAAGAGTTGACTTATTTGTATATGAGCTCGGATCGGAGTTTTTATGATTCGGTTAGCTTCGTTGGGTGATTTATGACTTAGGAGTGTGATCGGAAGTGATTTTAGAAGTCCAGTGTAGAATTAGGCTTGAATTGGCGAAGTTAGTATTTTGGCGAATTCCGGTTGATAGGTGAAATTTGGATCCGGGAGTAGGAATGGGATTCCGAGAGTTTCTGTAGCTTCTTTAGGTTATTTGGGATGTGTGTGCAAAATTTTAGGTCATTCGGAGGTGTTTTGGTCGGGTTTTTAATCAAATGCGTGTTTCGGAAGTTTTAAAAGAACTTAGGCTTGAATTCGATGTATTTTGATGATTTTGGTGTTAGTTGAGGTGTTTTGATGATTGGAGCAAGTTTGAATAATATTTTAAGATGTGTTGGTACTTCTGGTTGCGGTCCCGGGGGCCTCGGGGTGAATTCGGATGGCCATCAGGATGATTTTGGACTTGGTGATTTCTGAAGATTTGCTGATATCTGGTATTTCCGCATCTGCGGAAAAGGAGCCGCAGATGCGGTTCCGCAGATGCGAAGACTAGGGGCGCAGATGCGAGTGTTGGCCTTTTTGGAGAAACTCCGCAGAAGCGGATGGTTTCCGCAGGTGCGGTCTACGCAGGTGCGGCTATTGAGCGCAGAAGCGGTCCGTGTGTGTGAGGGAGGTTCTGCAGAAGCGGGTGATTGACCGCATAAGCGGTGTCCGCAGGAGCGATATTTGACCGCAAAAGCGCTCCATGGCCTAATAAAGATCCGCAGAAGCGGAGGAAGAACCGCAGAAGCAGTAGTCGCAAATACGGTAAAGCAACCGCATATGCGAAAATGACTGTTCAGAGAAGGGTTTTAAAAGCTCATTTCGTTCCGCGAGGTAAGGGTTATTTCCACCATTTTTGATCGACCTTGAGAGCTTTTGGGCAGAAATGGAAGGGGATTTCGACTAGGTATGATTGGAGGTGAGTTCCTTGACCTTATTACATGATTTAATGGTAGAATTAACATAGAAATTTGTGGAAATTCATAAAAAGGGGGAAAAGCTAGGGCTTGGAATTTGGTATTTCAAATTGGATTTTGATGGGTCATTTGGACTCGGATTTGGGAGTTCTTGATATGTATGGACTCGTGGCGAGATAAGAAATTCGATGATGTTAAATTTTCTGATTTTCGAGAAGTGGGCCCGGAGCTCGGGTTTTGCAAATTTCGTGATTTTCGATGTTTTTCGTTCCTTTTCGATTGGGTTATGTCCCCTTAGCCTAATGTGATGTATTCGCTCTGATTTTGGATAGATTCGACGCGCGTGGAGGCCGATTTGAGGGTCAGAGGCGTCGCGAGCTAGAGATTTTACCGGTTCGAGGTGAGTAATGATTGTAAATGATATCCTGAGGGTTTGAAATCCCGGATTTGCACATCATAGTGCTATCTTGAGGTGACTTGCACGCCGGATAGCGAGCGTGGGGTAGAGCACCGTTGGGGATTGTGACTTGGTCCGTCCCGATTGTTGATTTTACCGCGTATTTGACTGAAACTTATTTGTTATTATCATGATTTGGGCTGATTGCCTGTCACGACCCAATTCCCAACCCGGTCGTGATGGAGCCTCTCGAGAAGACAAGGCCAGCCAACAGAACAACAACGCCTCTTTCAAAAAATTTTAAACATAAATGATTAGATAAATACAACTTAATGACAATAACAATCGATATATATACGACCCAACACAGCCCGACCGGGGTGTCACAAGTCACGAGCATCTAAGGAAGTCTGGACACGACCACAGGGTCAATAATATACAGAATAAAGTTTAGAATCAAAAGACGAAGTCCGGTGCCGCGAACGCCGGCGGTCACCTTGCTCAGCTACGATAGCAAATCCTCAACCAGCTCAAACCCGCTACCGGGTAACCAATACCTGCATCTGCACGCGAGGTGCAGGGAGTAAGGTGAATACTCCAACTCAGTGAGTAATAAAGGTAAATAATAACTGAGCAGCAAGAAATCACGAAAGGCACTCCATCATGCTATATAGAACAGTGCTACCCTTTGAGAAAACAGTAAAACCGTGAAATCCTTTAGAAAATCTATCTGGGCTCAGTTAAAACCTCTTTTGAAAATGTCCTTTTCAATAGTTAAGCAAATGAATGCGAAACAGATAGTGCAAGTCAGCACATAAGTCAGCCCCTCGGGCACAGCACTCCATCAACAAATAACACCGGGGTATCAGGTAAGCAGTGCAAGAAGTAGCATAGAAGCGAATGAAATGCGAGTGCTGAATGTCATGACAAGTAATACAAACAGGAACCAGTGCATGAGTGCAATGCAATGCATATGACCGCTGCGGCGTGCAACCCGGGCAATCCATATTTAACGTCGACGGCGCTCACTGGGGGTGTGTACAGACTCCGGAGGGGCTCCTACAGCTCAAGCGCAATATCAAGCCATCTCGTGGCATCAACCAGGCCCTCGGCCTCAAAATTAATGTAACACCGCTGCGGCGTGCAGCCCGAGCCATCCATAGTCCAGAAATGCACATGTAACACTGCTGCGGCGCGCAGCCCGATCCATACTCAGTCCAGAAATGCACATAAGCCACTTGGGCAATACAACATGGTAGTTCTCAGCTCAAAACGTCAATAAAATATTATTTCAGTTTTCAAATCTTAGAAAAACGGCTGAGTTTGCAAAAGAGTATTAAAACCTTGGACCGAGATCAAATAATATGCAAAGTAATGCGAAAACAGTGATATCAATCCCTGAAGGATTCACATAGTTGGCACGAAGCCCAAACATGGCAATCAGCCCAAATTATGATGATAACAAGTAGTTTCAGTCAAATACGTAGTAATTTCATCAATCGGGACGGACCAAGTCACAATCCCCAACGGTGCTCTACCCCACGCTCGCTATCCGGCGTGCAAGTCACCTCAATACAACACTATGATGTGCAAATCCGGGGTTTCAAACCCTCAGGATATCATTTACAATTATTACTCACCTTGAACCGGTGAAATCTCTAGCTCGCGACGCCTTTGCCCCTCAAATTGGCCTCCACGCGCCTAACCAAATCAGAGTGAATACATCACAATATGCTAAGGGAACAATACCCAATCGAAAACAATTGAAAAATAGCAAAGATCTCGAAACTAGCAAAACCCGAGCCCCGGGCCCACTTCTCAAAAAATTGCAAAATTCACATCATTGGATTCCTTATCTCGCCACGAGTCTAACCATACAAAAATTATCCAATTCTATAACATTTCGACCCTCAAATCCATGATTCTATCCAAGAGGGTTTTCTATACTTTCCAACAAAATTCGCGGATTAAACACCAAAACTAGTGATAGATTCAAGTTATACAACCCAAAATTGAGTTAAGAATACTTACCCCGTTGTTCTCTCCAAAAATCTCCCGAAAAATCGCCTTATCCGAGCTCCAAATTGTCAAAAATGGCAAATGGGACGAAGTTTGGACTTTATTCTGCTGTCCAGGGATTTGTTCTTCGCGTTTGCGGTCCTCCTCTCGCGTTCGCGAACAACAAAGTTCCAAAAATTCATTTTCCAAACTCTGCTTGGACAGCCTCTAGTGTAATGGTCATACCTTTTTACACGCAACTCCAAATGACTATTATAATATGTTTCTGGAAACTAGATTCAAAGAGCTACAACTTTCGTTTTTGAATCATCTCCAAATTCATTGTAAATTGAGAGATACGAGCCTCCAAAATAAGACCTGCGCAACAGAATTGCCTCTTCTTCGCGAACGCGAGGCTCTCTTCGTGAACGCGAAGAACAAAACCCCAGAAGCCAAATCCTTCTTCGCGAACGCGAGGGGACCCTCGCGAACGCGAAGACTAATACCAGATCCTTATCCCAATACAAACAAACATCTTCCTGCTCCATGCACCGAGCATTTTTACCAACAACCGCTTAAGACATCCTCCGATTCTTACACATCTACGAGGCACCATATAACCTTTGTCAAAATTTTGCTTCGCTCGTGCCATCCTCGGCTCAATTTCCGCAACCAGAACTAATTCGCCAGCGTACCTCGAAACGGAACCAACATAGCACATAACCGTGCAATCAGCTAATCAACAGCAACCTCCCCAACTTGGCTCGAAGCCATATACCAGGACACACTCAATAACCCATAATACTTTTACTCTAATGATGTCACCATATCATAGTGAGATTAAAATCAAATCATCTACCAGTTCGTGAAAACACAGATCATCTAGTACTGTAATCCTCTGCAAACCTCGCATTCGTTCCCACCTCAGTTGAGTCCACTATCTTAAGCGACCCGAATTCTCAAATTTCAACATGTACCCTTCAATTACACATGAGATCTTCTAACATACGCATAAGGATCATACCACTTAAGAACACTCCGCAGGGGATAACCCACATGCTTCGCCTCAATTTAGTACTTCAGCATACCTTCCACCATCATATACGTTTCACAGTCAACTTAGTCTTCCTGAGTCTGAACTCATACCGCCACATGTATTGCACTTTACTTTCCAACTAGGAGACACGAAAATATTCTTCACGCGCCCATATTCGGGCTACACATCAAATCACAATAGGAAAC
>NW_017674933.1:46457-66510 GCF_001879085.1 Nicotiana attenuata
CATTTTTGATCAAAAACCCAACCAAACCACGTCCGAATGACATGAAATTTTGCAGACAAGTCCAAAATGACATAACGAAGCTACAGCAACTCTCGGAATTCCATTCCGACCCTCGGATCAAATCTCACCTATCAACCGGAATTCGCCAAAATACTAACTTCGCCAATTCAAGCCTAATTCTACACCGGACCTCCAAAATCAATTCCGATCACACTCCTAAGTCACAAATCTCCTCCCAAAGCTAACCGAATCACCGAAAATCACCTCGAGCCCTCTAACTCATAAGTCAACGTCCGGTTGACTTTTTCCAACTTAAGCCTTCCTTAAAGAGACTAAGTGTCTCATTTCTTATCAAAACCAATCCAAATCAACTCTAACACACCAAATACCGATAACGAAACATGAAGAAGCATAAAATGGGGGAAACAGAGCGGTAACTCATGAGATGACGGGTCGGATCGTCACATTGCCATATTTGGGCTTCGTGCCAATTATCTGAACCCTTCGGCGATTTTTATCACTGTTTCCTCACTATTTTTTATATACTACTTCAACTCTGTCCTGTTGATTATACTGTTTTACAAACTCAGCCGCTTTAACTGAACTTTGAGACTTAAATGATATTTTCACTGTTGTTTGGGCTGAGCACTACATTGTAAGTGCAGGTTTATTAGTGGTATCGTTAAGTAATATTAGTGGTATCCTGAAGTAACGTTAGTGATTCATTAGCCTATACATTGATAACTATACTAATTAAGTATGTATTAGTATAGTCTTAAACTCTATTGCTGATTCATTAGCTTATGCATTAAGAATTACACTAAGTATGAGTGTATTAGTAATATTAGTAAGAAATGTTAGCGATTGATTAACTTATTAATTGATAATGACATAAAGCAGATGCATATAAGTGGTATGCTTAAGTAATATTTAATGATTGATTAGATTATCTATTAGTAATCACTGATTAGCTAAAATAGTTTATCAATAGTAGTCTTAAGAACTATTACTAATTGATTAGCTTATACCTGAGAATTACACTAAGCAGAAGTGTATTAGTGATATCAGTAAGAAATGTTAGCGATTGATTAGCTTATAAATGGATAATTACAGAAAGTAGATGCGTATTAGTGATATCCCTAAGTAATATTAATGATTGATTAGCCAATGTATTAATAATTAGACTAATTAATTAGAAGTGTATTAATAATATTCTTAAGAACTATTACTGATTGAGTAGCTTATACATTGAGAATTATACTAAGTAGAAGTGTATTAGTAATACCAGTAAGAAAAATTAGTTGAATTTTGTTCTTACAGTACCGATGGACTTCCGTAGGTAATTTAAATATATAATCTTATAGATAATTATTTTGTATTTTTTATTACACAACACTGAAGGAGGTTGTCAGTAAGTCCCTCGGTAAGTATTTACTTAATTATCTTAGTGGTTGATTAGCCTATTTATTGAAATTTACACTAAGTGGAGGTAATACACTACTTAAAAATATATTAGTGGTAATTAGCTTCATAATTTATAATTACACAAAC
Source organism: Nicotiana attenuata (assembly GCF_001879085.1). Classification (NCBI taxonomy): domain Eukaryota; kingdom Viridiplantae; phylum Streptophyta; class Magnoliopsida; order Solanales; family Solanaceae; genus Nicotiana; species Nicotiana attenuata. The sequence continues at coordinate 48,009 of NW_017674933.1, forward strand.
TAAAAGTGAATTTGTAGTATCCTTAACTACATATATTAACCGACACATTAATAATTACACACTAAGAAGAAGTGTATTAGTCGTTTCCGTAAAAAAATATTAATGACGGTTTATTTTATAAATTGATAATTACTGTAAGTAGAAATGTATTAACGGTGTCCTTAAGTAACTTTAACAATTAGTGAACCAGTGGTATCCTTTTATAAGTAACGTTAGTGATTGATTACCCGATACATTGATAATTATACACTAAATGGACGTGTATTAATGGCATTTGTGATAAATATTTGTGATTGTTTATCTTTAGTTTGATAATTAAAGTAAGTGCAGGTTTATTAGTGGTATCGTTAAGTAATATTAGTGGTGTCCTGAAGTAACGTTAGTGATTCATTAGCCTATACATTGATAACTATACTAATTAAGTATGTATTAGTATAGTCTTAAACTCTATTGCTGATTCATTAGCTTATGCATTAAGAATTACACTAAGTATGAGTGTATTAGTAATATTAGTAAGAAATGTTAGCGATTGATTAACTTATAAATTGATAATGGCATAAAGCAGATGCATATAAGTGGTATGCTTAAGTAATATTTAATGACTGATTAGATTATCTATTAGTAATTACACTGATTAGCTAAAATAGTTTATCAATAGTAGTCTTAAGAACTATTACTAATTGATTAGCTTATACCTGAGAATTACGCTAAGCAGAAGTGTATTAGTGATATCAGTAAGAAATATTAGCGATTGATTAGCTTATAAATGGATAATTACAGAAAGTAGATGCGTATTAGTGATATCCCTAAGTAATATTAATGATTGATTAGCCAATGTATTAATAATTAGACTAATTAATTAGAAGTGTATTAATAATATTCTTAAGAACTATTACTGATTGATTAGCTTATACATTGAGAATTACACTAAGTATAAGTGTATTAGTAATACCAGTAAGAAAAATTAGTGATTGATTAGTCTATACACTGAAAATTCTACTAAGTAGAAGTGTATTAGTAGTATTCTTAAGAAATATTGCTCATTGATTAGTTTATAAAATAATAACTACACTAAGTATAAGTGTATTAGTGATATCCTTAAGTAATATTAGAATAATTACACATAAATTATACAATAAGAAGAATTATATGCTAGGTTTTTGTAAAATATTAGTTTGATTTTCATTGATTTATAGTAATTTGTTAGCTAGAATTTAATTAATTGTTAATTTGATATATTAATATTTGTGTGTATGTGTGTAAATAATAAATATAGCTTATATACTATACACTTAGTATATATATTATACTATGGCAGAATACATGACTGCACACTTAAACTTGGCCTTTTTTGTCACTTGGACATTTAAACATAGAGTTGTTCCTATCAGGCCCTTCAACTAATTAGACACTTTGCAGACTATCTGAGAAAAACTATTATAAAAAATAAACGTGTGTATTACAGTTGCCTCTAACACCTTAAAATATTCCACCTTATAGAATTAACCCCCAAAATAAATTGAATCTCATTTTCAGAAAATGGAAAACCTGACCGTCGGCTCTGGCGAATTAGTGCCCTAAAAAGCTCACTGGAAATTTCCCCCGTTAAACTTCATCTTGTTTCAATTTCACTGAAATATCACTCTATTCTCTCTATTCCACTTCGAAGTTGGTGTAGCTTACAAGTGCCGTTTAAAGAGAACAAGCATGCCAAATGAAAATAATCAAATCCATGTACACTAAATTTTCTTTTAAAAAAGATTAAGAGGAAAAATCATAGGTTCACGGGAGGAAGAGAAATAGAATGTAGGATAAAAGTTAGCTTTAATTGGAATAATATATTAGAATATAATAATAATAATAATAATAATAATAATAATAATAATAATAATAATAATAATAATAATCAATAATCTTTTTCTCATGTTCACGCGCCCTTCCCCACGCACTTAATCATGTCACTATAAAATGTCTAATTGGCACAGATGTGGTTTAGTTGAAGGGCGTGATAGGAACAACTCTATGTTTAGGTGTCCAAGTGACAAAAAAAGCCAAGTTTAAGGATCCAGTTATGTATTCTGCCTTATACTATACTATATATACATCTATCTATATATATTTTGACAATTATAAAGAATAGGGAAGTAGTAGCACTTAGATATTTAAGTTTTATAATTAAATACACATAATTTTTGTTTTGTCATTTTATTTGAGATAATTTAAATTTTGAAAGGATGTAAATAATACTAACAAAACTAAGCACTTGGATTTTCGTTATTTTCATCATACCAATTAAAGTATTGTTGCACTTATCTAATATAGAGATTTTAGCAATTTTATTGATGCAAAAAATATTTTTGTTATTAAAGAAATTTAATTTTCTCAACTAACTTGTTTGGTTTTGTTGCCTAAAATTTCTTTCTTTTTGGCTCCAAAAACAGACGCGATAATTTCTCCCTCCTATTTCCAAAAATTTCCCAAATACACCTTAACTCTGTTCATAGTAATGGTTCCTCTAGACGTGAGTGTATAAAGTAAATGTAAAAGCATTCTGCTGTTGCATCAGTTTTCAAATACATGATCCACTAAAATGATTGCACAACTACCTATTTCTTAGATTAATGGTAAGTGCAAGTCCAATAATCAAACTGTAACTTCTGTTGCAAATTTATGTATATTTGCTTTTACATTACGTAATGATATCTTTCAGTGGTGAAGCCATAGCTAAGGCCAGGATTTCACTTGAGGTATGTGTTTAATGTGTTGGACTTATTTTACATTCTGTTTTGAGTATCAAGAAGTTCTTATGCATTGTTTCAGATTTGTGAGGTAGAATCATGAAAAAAGTTGAAGCCCATAACTTCATCACTGATTTTTGCTTTTCTGCTACAAATTGCTAACTGTTGACTCATTGTAACGACCCGACCGGTCGTTTTGAGTCCTAGCGTTCCGTTCAGCAGTCGGAGGCCATGAACAACTTCATTTCAGGTATTATGACTTGTACGCGTGGTCGGAATTAAGTTTCGGAAAGTCAAGAGTTGATTTGGGAAGAGAATTCTTATTTCGGAAGCTTAAAGTTGGGAGAATGAACTAGGAATGGATTTTTGAGTAAACGACCTCGGAATCAGGATCTGAAGGTTCCAACAGGTTCGTATGATGATTTTGGACTTAGGCGTATGCCCGGGTCGGGTTTTGGATAACCTGGGAGCGTTTTGGCGCCTATTGTGGAAGTTAGCATTTTAGAAGGAATTTCATAAGTTTGGTTTGAAGTGCATTTTAGAGTTATCGATGTCCGTTTGAAATTCCGAGATTGGGAGTAGTTTTGTATGGTGATTCTGGAGTTGAGGGCGCGATCGGAAGTGAATTCGGAGGTCCGTAGGTCATTTTGAAGCCATTTGGCTAAAGATAGAAATTTGAAGGTTTTGGGAAGTTTCTCCTTCAAGGATTCTCAAATACCCTAGTTTGCTACAGCTGTCTCTCTCTCCTAATACACCTTAACCCAGCTAGTTGGGACTCCCCTCCACGCCTTCGATGCCTTAACAGCGGGGATATACCGGAAATATCGCGCGCTGACCAACTGATAGCTCCTCGGAATGCAAAGCGGCAGAGATTTGATTTCTCTTAGGTCGACGATCGATTTTGTTTTTTTCTTTCTCAGTAAAATATGGATACTAACATTGTGTTTGTTTTCAATCGGAGTAAATTCGTCAAAACGGAGCAGCGAAGAGATTAGGCAAAAACGTTTTCTGGATCAGATTTTTCTAGAGCTTCAAACCCTAACTGTATGTCTTAATTTTACCAAAAACTGTAGTCATTTGATAGTGCAATCCCTTTTTCTATTCTTCTGATTGTATTTTTCCGGCCAGATTTTGCGGCGTTTAACAGATTTGAGAGTACAACTATACCGTCGGAGGTATCTATCTCTGTAATCTGGAATTGTTCATTATAATTTTTTGTTTATTATTTTTGTCTGAGAATACCCAGGCTCATCTAATTTTTTTTACTTCTTTCAGACATTTCATTTTTGAATTTTTGAGATTCTTCAAGGTATGTGTCTTATTTTCTTTCGAAAAATTCTCGTCATTTTATTTTTCTGGAAATGAGATTCTTATTTTTGATGTTACTGTTTGAATCTGAAAATAGGTATAATCTAGTTATTTGTTCACTTTGAGAAAGGTTGAATTTAACAGTGTACGTTTGCCTTTTACTTCTCCAGCTACTTATAAAAAGTAGCTTGCCTGTATGTTGAAGGTGTTGAATGTGTGTTGAAGGCGAGCTATTTTCCTTTTCTCTAGAATTTTGAAGGTGCTATTTTTTATTTGACTTACTCTCCCCGTTCATTCATGTGGTCGTGTTCGAGGATAACAATATTATTTCATCTAGCTTGGGTAGCCTAATTTTGTATCTCGTATCTGTTGCTTCCAGTAGTCTTCTCAATTAGTAAGTGTTAAAGTATTGGCTAATAGAAACTCAGTGTGCAAAATTTGAGGTCAATCGGACGTGATTTGATAGGTTTAAACATCGGAAATAGAAGTTGGAAAGTTCAAAGTTCATAAAGCTTGAATCGGAGTGTAATTCATGGTTTTAGCGTTGTTTGTTATGATTTGAGGCCTCGAGCAAGTCCGTAATGTATTTTGGGACTGGTTGGTATGATTGGTTGGGGTCCCGGGGGTCTCGGGTGGATTCCGGGTGGCTAACGGATCAAATTTGGAAGTTGAAGAATAGCTGAAGGGATCTGGTATATGGTATTTCCGCTTCTGCGGAAATAGGACCGCAGAAGCGAAGAAGAAGCCGCAGAAGCGGACGAGGGCGAGGGCAGCCAGGATCGCAGAAGCGGCCCTTGATCCGCTGATGCAGAACCGCAGAAGCGGTAGGCTGACCGCAGAAGCGGAAGGCCTGGAGTGGATGGGAGCCGCAGAAGCGGCAAGCGGTCCGCAGAAGCGGGACCGTGGAAACGGACAGGGTTTCGCTGAAGCGAAAATGCTGGGCAGTAGGTAGGGGTGTTTATGATTCGGTTTGGATCGGTTTTCCCCTAAAAAGAAACCAAACCAAGTAAGTCGGTTTTTTAAATATTAGAACCAAACCAAACCAATTAAGTCGGTTTTTTATGTCGGGTTTTGTTGGCTTTTGATTTTTTCGGTTATTTGTCGGTTTTTCCTAAATATAAGACGTAACTATCAAATACATATTCCGGCGACCACATTTTCAACCTAACACTATCAAATTAATTGCCCTTTGAGAAATCTATTATTTACTAAAATATATTGATGGTAATTGAATCAAATAGTGATGAATAATTTAAGGACTCAATTAAAAATATTTTTTTTTTAACATGAAATGGATTCTTACACTTAACAAAAGAAAACTACCAATCAAACTAGAATATAAAGGTAAAAAACTGTACTAAAAGTGCAAACGATTAACATTTACCATAAATTTTTTGAAACTTTATATAAAAATATAAATATATATAGGTGTAATAATTAATTTGAAATAGCTACTCCTATAGTTGGTTTGGTTCGGTTATTTTTTTATTAAAACCAAAATCAAACCAAATTTGATCGATTTTTAAAATTCAAAACCAAAACCAAACCAAACCAAAAAGTATCGATTTTTTTGGTCGGTTTGGTTTGGTTTTCGGTTTGGTTCGGCTTTTCGGGTTTTTATGAACACCCCTAGCAGTAGGCATGTTTTAAAATCGTGAATGGAGTCATTTCTCTCATTTGGTTCATGGCTTGGGGCGATTTGGGGAGCTCCAAAGAGTGGAAATTCGTCATCTATATAAAGGTAAGTCATCCCCATCACTTTTGAGTTAAATACATCAATTATATATGGATTTAAGCATGAAAATTAGTGTAAAAATGGAGGTTTTTGGTGGAAACCTAGAAAATGATATTCTTGGAATTCAGCCACGATTTTGAGTATGGAATTAGGATAAAAATATATATTTGAATTCCTGAGGTCATGGGTAACCTTTGTCTTCGAGAAATTTTGGATTTTGGGCACCTAGGCCCGAGGGCATTTTGGTCATTTCATGTCACGACCCCAGTTCACCCTCCATGAAACATGTCGTGATGGCACCTAGTTCCTACAACTAGGTAAGCCTAACAGTGCGGAATAACAATTAACATTTGTGGAATAATAAATTTAAAACTGAACATACGGAAATAACAACTGTATATAAGGCCACCCAGCCTATACAACTCAAAATATGCGGAAGTCTGCAACTAAATCCCAAAACCCGGAAACTCACGGGAAACACAGGCTAATAGAATGTAGTAAACTGCTCTACACCAGAATGTCTGAACAATATGAAAGGAAAGAAAAGGAACTATCTGCTAAAGCCGGAATAGAGTAGAGACTCCTGGTCTGCGAACGTAGCAGATATACCTCAAGTCTCAGCTAGGACTCTCCACCACGAGGATGATACGTCTGGGAGGAAGTACCTGGATCTGCACATGAAAAACATGCGCAGGAAGGGCATGAGTAAACCACAGCGGTACTCAGTAAGTGCCAAGCCTAACCTCGGTTGGGTAGTTACGAGGAAGGTCAGGGCCCTACTGAGATAACATAATAAATATGAGATAACAGAAATAGTTTAAATAAAGTCTACAGCGAGAATCTAAACTAGGTAAATAAGGAAGAACAGTAATAGAAAGCAAAGGTAACAATACACGGAAAACTGCCCTCACAAGGAATAGTAGCCGGGGGATCTCTTGGTATCCCGAGGATCTCTTGGTATCCTCATCATCAACACTGGGGATCTCTCGGTATCCCGAGGATCTCTTAGTATCCTCAATAAGTAAGTCGGGGATCTCTTAGTATCCCGAGGATCTCTTGGTATCCTCAATAAGTAAACCGGGGATCTCTTGGTATCCCAATATATATATATAGAAACACATGTGCCAGGGATCTCTTGGTATCCCGCACCCTCAGTCCAGAATATCTCAAGTACAGAGGGATCTCCCGGGAAGCCGTCCCGTAATCCCAAATTAAACACACAACAACAACGATTCCTAAATCTCGGAACAATGCTAAAAACCAGGACACGAAGTAGTAAATTATAGCCTAACATGCTTCACAGAGTACAAATAACACAGTTAAAGCAAATAAGCAGGTAAGCCAGCTAAACATGAGTCTCTAAGCTAGCACAGGTACAAACTTGCAGTTAAAATGAACAAGTAAACAAGAAAGCTCAGTTTAAATACTTCAAGCAGAAACGGATTTACAACAATTAGCTCAAGTACGCGCTCGTCACCTCACGTACGGGGCATTCAAATATTCAAGATCATATTCTAAGGGAAAAAGGTCCCCCACACAAAGTTAGACAAGCCACTTACCTCGAACCGGCTCAATATCAACTAGAAATCACGCTCTTGCCACGAGTATCCGACTCTAAATGGCTCAAATCCAGTGATCTTCACTTCAAATCCCACTCAAAATCGCCTTAAACCGAGCTCTCAATTGATTTTTGTAACTTATGAACTCAAACCCTCGAAATTTCTATTTCTGCCTAGGGATTTCCGCTTCTGCGGACAAGGGACCGCTTTTGCGGTCCCGCTTATGCGGAAAACGAGTCGCTTCTGCGACTCTCACTAAAGAGCCAATGTCCGCTTCTGCGGACCATTAACCGCTTATGCGGTTCCGCCTCTGCGTAATTTAAGCCGCTTCTGCGGTTCTAATAAAAGTCCAAGTTTTCGCATCTGCGGTTCTATTTCTCGCAGATGCGAGGCCGCTCCTGCGGAATTTCCTCCACATCTGCGGTACCTGAAAAACTCTGCCCAAACCCGCTCCTGCGATGACCAGGCCGCTTTTACGGCTCCGCTTCTGCGGTCCCCAAGCCGCAGAAGCGGAAAGATACCAGAAGCAGCAGTGCTGCTATTTCTCAACTTCCAAAACTCTTCCGTTAACCACCCGAAATCATCCCGAGGCCCCCCGGGACCTCAACCAAAAGTACCAATACCACCTACTACCTTATTCAAACTTGTACCAATCCTGGAAACACCTAAACAACGCTGGAAACCCGAATTAATCAAAGATTCAAGCCTAAGAACTTCAAATGCCAACCAAACACGCTTTCGATCAAAAACCTACCCGAACCTCGTCCGAATGACCTGAAATTTTGCACACACATCCCAAATGACATGACGGAACTACTGCAACTTCCGGAATTCCAATCCGACCCTCGGATCAAAAACTCACTATCGGACCGTAAACTTCAAAAATTCAAACTTCGGCATTTCAAGCCTAAATGAGCTACGAGCCTCCAAAATACATTCCGAACACGCTCCCAACCCCGAAATCACCTAACGCAGCTAACGGAACCATCGGATTTCCATTCCGAGGTCGTCTTCACACTGTTCTGATTACGGACCATTTTTCAACTCTTAAGCTCTCATTTAGGGACTAAGTGTCCCAAAACTCTCCAAAACTCAACACCGAACGTCCCGGCAAACCAAAATAGCAGAAATGAACTTAGGGGAAATAGTTAATGGGGGATCGGGGCGAAATGTCCAAAAAACGACCGGCCGGGTCGTTACATTTCACTAAGCGGAGTTGGGAATCTGTATAATTTGAATTTCTAACAAGTATTTGAGCATGTTCTCATTAGTTTGTCGTTAATTGGCTAGTTTTGGTGCATTGTGCGTCGGTTCAAGCCTTCGGAAGAATGTAGAATGCCGGTTATGAGTCTTCGGAGCAAGGTGAGTCTCTTTTCTAATCTTGTGAGGGGGAATTTACCCCATAGGTGAAGTAATTGATTATGTGCTCCTATTTGTGGGGGCTACGTACGCACGAGGTGACGAGAGTCCGTGCGTAGCTACTATTATGCTATTGTCCGGGTAGTTAGGACCCAAAAACATGTTGCACGTGGATTAATTGTGAACCCATTGGTAGCTCGAATTGTTTAACTCACATCGAATTGGTAAGTAAATTTCTAAAAGGATTAAACTTCATTTCTTAAATTGTTAAAGGAGAATTGGTTTTATTTGAATAAATATTCCCCGATAAGTTCTTATTTGACTGATTGAGCATGTATTTTATGTGTGCCTGCGTCGCATGGATGATTCGCGAGCAGGATATGTGTTTATTTATGGAACGGGCCGAACGCCTCGGTGAGAATAGATGCATCTATGGTTCGTGCCGCTCGACCCTCGGCAGTGCACAATTTACATTTCTGTTGGAGCGGGCCGTCGACCTCGGCATGATTTGCGCGTGTTTATCTGTTACTTGAAAATTGTAAATGTGGGATTGGCCCTACGTGGCTTGATATAAACTGATAAGATAATAAAGAATAAACCTTGAAGCCCTTGATTATTGTTGAAGGTGTTTTTCTTGTTTTTCCTGGCTTCCCGAACTAGAACTACTATATGACTCCACGATTATTCTCGCATTATTGAATATTGATAATTGACCTCTAGTGAGTGTCGAAATTGGCCATCTCGTCTCTACCCCTTCGGGATTAGGCGGGATACTCACTGAGTACACGTTGATTACGTACTCATACTACACTTCTGTGCATTTTTGTTGCACAGGTATATTTCACATTTGGTAGCAGCACGGATGATTTGGGGACTTGGTGAGCTGCATTGTTCGAGACGACCCGCAGCTAGAGTAGTTCCCTTCCAGTACCTTACTTATTCATTCTCTGTCCACTGTATTTCGGACAGACATTTGTATTTTATTGTCCTTATCAGTAGTTGCTCATGCACTTGTGACACCGGGTTCTGGAATGGTTTTTCTTTGAAAGTTGCGTATTATTAGTTATCTCTTCATTTGAATTGAAACAGAGGTTGTATGTATATGAAAAAAAATGAAAGTAAAACTCTTAGATTTTTAAAATTATTAAAAGAGAAATTAATGGATGAGTTAGTTGGCTTGCCTGACAACGGTGTCCGGCGCCATCACGACCCGTAGTGGATTTGGGTCGTGACAACATGGTATCAGAGCTCTAGGTTCCCGTCGGTCTCACGAGTCATGAGCAAGTCTAGTAGAGTCTCGCGGATCGGTACGGAGACGTCTGTACTTATCCTCGGGAGGCTACAGGGCTGTTAGGAGTACTTCCCTTCTTGATTTCCTTTTCGTGCGGTCCGATTCCTTTGAGGCTTATGCCTTTGATTTCTTCCTACTCAATCTTACGCGAGCGCTTGTTATAAATTGAAAATTTAAGGATTGTAATGGCACTACAGATGTGATGCGGGATGTTTCTCCCGGTATAGTTGATCAGATTATTGTCGTCGCCTTGTGGAAGAATATTTTGTTGTTTCCGCCTAGTAGCGGTATTTTCAAGGGCTTTGAGGCTAGGCACAAGTTGCCGCAATGCTTATGAATGTCTATTCTGCAGTAGTAATATGATGGTAGGGTGTTGCCCACGTGTCAGGGCAATGAATGATTTCAAGGGAGGTTTACTCAGCGCACAATTAAGAGATTCAGTGTGTTATTCCCGGCAGGGGGAAAGGTAATCGAGCTAAGGAGGGTCAGGATGTAGACTGGTGGAAGTAATAAGACTTAGCAATTGAAAGCGAGGTGGATTTTCTTTTATATTGGGGTGTTGTTGTCCTAATTGGACATATCAAGTTTGTCGGTGTTATGATCTTCTACGATTCGCCTTTGAGGCAAGATATTGTGAAATAGTATCAGAGATACAACTATCAGATATCGCAGGATGCGGTGGTTCAGGATTTAATCAGTATTTCTATTGCTAACGGTTCGAGAAAGATGACCTTCGGATGGGTTTGGAGTTAGTAGCAAATTGAGAATTCAAGTTCCATGAAGATAAATTCTTATTAAGGCAGCAACTGAGCAGCAAAAGATGAGAAAGGCATGTGGGACGTGTCATGCAGAGTTTCAAATTGCAAGAAAGGCCAGGTATATGAAGCAAAGGTTGAGTAGTCGATTAAGGGGATGAGTTCCGCCAAAGTGGGAGAGTGGCGGAGATGCATATGGGCTTGCAGTGGAAGGACCACGTACCTTAAGGAGAGTTGGAGTGATTTGATAATATCAGTGATTGGTGATTGGGGTCTACGGATTCAATTTGAAGTAGGGGTTCTTGTGCGGCCGGAGGTTTAATATAATGGGAAGGAGCCGCTTAAATGAAGAAGGATGCTGCATGGCTTTGAATTGGGAGGATGTTGTCGCACATTTCAATGATGTCCACAAGGGGTAAAATGGATCGGTGCAACTGGAGTGTGATCTCAGACTCAGGAAGGGTCATTGATGTCGTAGTAATTGTACCCTGTGCAGCAGTGTTGGAAGATGCCGGGGAGAGCCTTCTATATGTGGGTTAGCCAAGTGAGCAGATTAGCAGTCACGTGGTTGGCGAGGCTTCTGCGAAGAATCTTATCGGGTATGTAGCGAAGGAATCGATCGTGTGAATGTGGTGGATGATTTAGAGTATAAGAAAGAGGTTTTACAGAGAGATCTCGAGAATTTTGGCGGTTGATTGTGCAAAGTTATGTCTATAAGGGATAAAAAGGATGAGTGAGTTCCAGATTGGTGAAATTATGGCTTCAAGCTAAGTAGGAGAGTCCCACCGCTTGTGATAGGGTTGCAGAGTTGATTGCTTGTAAGGTTTCTGGTTATTAGTATGTTGATGGGTTATTCTAGCTACTGGAAAAGAACATAAGAGATGAATTGAGCAAAGGGATTGTTGAAATGCATGTTATGACTGGCCTTATTGGCCCATGTTCAGACTTGGGAAAGGATTCAGGATTTATGCCTTGTATAAATGCAGGTTTAAAGGAAGTGATTCCACCGGGTGCCTCGTCGAGAGGGCATTCATGTGTTATAAGATTTATGGAGTTGATTATATTCGGGGCCAAGTCAGAGCGGGTGGCTCTCAGCAGCGGTCCTAGTGAAAATTCAAAAGATGAAGTGTAATACTTAATGATTTCGAGCCTATAGGTGCAGTTGAGAATCAAGCTTATGTAGCAGCTTACAAATGGAGACTCAGGACGTTCTGTGATGTTTGGGCTTGCGGTATGGCATTTGAGAGATATGAGTCAGTTCATGGGATTTGAGACAGCATGGTCTCGTAATTCGAGGTCGCTCGGGATGAGTGCAGAGGGAGTATGTTATGTGCTGGAAGAAATCAGTGATACCTTTAAGGCAATCAAGGATAAATTGGAAGAAGGTAGTTGATTGGCCATAGTTGAATTTGGCATATATGTGTAGGCAGTCAGTTCCTGCAGCGTGATCGAGTTATGTAAGTGATTGGTGATGGCATGTATCAGGCTTGTTAGCCGCCGCAAATGATGTTATTCAGAGGCCTTCCAACAAGTATTTGAGCATGTTCTCATTAGTTTGTCGTTAATTGGCTAGTTTTGGTGCATTGTGCGTCGGTTCAAGCCTTCGGAAGAATGTTGGATGCCGGTTATGAGTCTTCGGAGCGAGGTGAGTCTCCTTTCTAATCTTGTGAGGGGGAATTTACCCCATAGGTGAAGTAATTGATTATGTGCTCCTATTTGTGGGGGCTACGTACGCACGAGGTGACGAAAGTCCGTGCGTAGCTACTATTATTATGCTATTGTCCGGGTAGTTAGGACCCAAAAAAACATGTTGCACGTGGATTAATTGTGAACCCATTGGTAGCTCGAATTGTTTAACTCACATCGAATTGGTAAGTAAATTTCTAAAAGGATTAAACTTCATTTCTTAATCGTTAAAGGAGAATTGATTTTATTTGAATAAATATTCCCCGATAAGTTCTTATTTGACTGATTGAGCATGTATTTTACGTGTGCCTGCGTCGCATGGATGATTCGCGAGCGGGGTATGTGTTTATTTATGGAACGGGCCGAATGCCTCGGTGAGAATAGATGCATCTATGGTTCGTGCCGCTCGACCCTCGGCAGTGCACAATTTACATTTCTGTTGGAGCGGGCCGTCGACCTCGGCATGATTTGCGCGTGTTTATCTGTTACTTGAAAATTGTAAATGTGGGATTGGCCCTACGTGGCTTGATATAAACTGATAAGATAATAAAGAATAAACCTTGAAGCCCTTGATTATTGTTGAAGGTGTTTTTCTTGTTTTTCCTGGCTTCCCGAACTAGAACTACTATATGACTCCACGATTATTCTCGCATTATTGAATATTGATAATTGACCTCTAGTGAGTGTCGAAATTGGCCATCTCGTCTCTACCCCTTCGGGATTAGGCGGGATACTCACTGAGTACACGTTGATTACGTACTCATACTACACTTCTGTGCATTTTTGTTGCACAGGTATATTTCACATTTGGTAGCAGCACGGATGATTTGGGGACTTGGTGAGCTGCATTGTTCGAGACGACCCGCAGCTAGAGTAGTTCCCTTCCAGTACCTTACTTATTCATTCTCTGTCCACTGTATTTCGGACAGACATTTGTATTTTATTGTCCTTATCAGTAGTTGCTCATGCACTTGTGACACCGGGTTCTGGAATGGTTTTTCTTTGAAAGTTGCGTATTATTAGTTATCTCTTCATTTGAATTGAAACAGAGGTTGTATGTATATGAAAAAAAAAATGGAAGTAAAACTCTTAGATTTTTAAAATTATTAAAAGAGAAATTAATGGATGAGTTAGTTGGCTTGCCTAACAACGGTGTCCGGCGCCATCACGACCCGTAGTGGATTTGGGTCGTGACAGAGACAAAGGGTTGGAGACTAAATTAAGGAGGTCTAGAGTTATGATTTCCCCAATTGTCGGAATCCTTCTAGCTATGTTCCTTACAATTTTGCCAATGTATTCTCTACTGATCGTGAGCACTTTAGATGTCGTAATTCTCTTTCGAGCAACTACAATAATTTACTAGACATATTCTTTCGAACTACACTAGTTGGCTTTATCTAACCGCTCATTATGACCACGTCAAGGCTTTGTTATTTTTAAACCTACCTTTAAACCCGCCGTACTGATTTCTCACATACGTTAGGAGTGACGTTGTTCAACAAACACCTAAATATGTATTCTTTCTCAAGCAACACATAATAAATAGGCACATTCAATCGATGACCATTCAATCAACAACAATAAACACGTAGTTGAACAAGTAGAGAAATCCAACGGCTCAATTATATAAAAACATAATAAGAATTTATCCTACAAAAGGTTCTATCAAAACCCTAGATAACAAATTAGTTATTCATAATAGTATGTAAAACTACAATACTAAAAGTCATAACCAACAACAAAAAATAGGAAGAGGAAGGAAAAACTCGTTGAAGAATTCCCTGCCTTGCTCCTATTGTGGCTCTGCCTCCTTAGGTCTAAATTATGTCAAAAGTGTGTCCAACCTCTCAAAATACCATTTTTTCATGTATATATACCAAGTAGGGTCGGGCCCAAATAATTATACCTTCTCCTACGTGAAAAAGGACAATTTTTTCAAGTCTGGACGGCCGCGGCCGCGGTCAACCGCGGTACGAACGCGGTATATGGCAAGTATACTGCCTCAGCCCGCCTCAGGTCCGCGGTCGCGGTTTCGACCGTATTTTTCACCCTGTTCCGTTTGGAATTTGGAAAAATGTAAAACATGAAAGTTGTAGACCTTTGAGTTAGTTTTCCAACCATATATTGTGGATCCCAAATGAAGTTCTAAGCAAAAAGTTATGTGCATTTTACTAGACAGTGCGCAATATTCCTACTCGATTCTTCGTTTTGTTGCTCTATCCTCTGTTGATCCCCGAATACGATCCCGGCTTAATTCCTTGGGCTGTTACTCAGACTTCAAAGCTACAAATCACTTGAATTCATTCCATAACATCTATATAGCTTGGAATCACACCTACAAGGCATAAAACACACCGTTAGTGCAAAACACTAGCGATTAAAGCGCAAACTCAACTAAAGTGCAGTAAATTAGAGTGTAATAATTGACTAAAATACGTAATTATAGCCTATAATCAGTGATGTACTTGAAAACAATACTATTGTTGAAACAAAAAAATGCTGAATTTTTTGAAAATGTTTTTCCTTTAAAATTTGAGAATAATTCTGATGCTCCTATTATTCCAAGTGATAATATTTCACATGTTCCAATTATTCAAAATGATTTTGAAAGTGAGGATTAAAGAAGAAGCAAAAGACCAAGGAAAGAAAAATCTTTTGGTGATGATTTTTATACTTCTCTTGTGGATAATGATCCTTTAACATATTCTGAAGCTATTTCTTCGTCTGATGCCTCATTTTGTAAAGAAGCTAGAGATGTAGAATTAAATTAAATTTTACAAAATAAAACTTGGATTTTAGTTGATTTACCTCCGGGAGCTAAAGCCATTGGTTCTATGTGACGACCCAAAGGGTCATCACCTATTTCCTCATCCATTTCGTGCTTTCGAGGCCTTAAAACCTCATTTTTTTTACTTGCCTCGATTTGCGTGCACAGTCCGGGCGCGTAGCCGGAAAGCTGTTGTGTTGAAATATGTGAATTCCGTGAAAAATTTGAAGAATTTTGATATTAATATGATTATAGTTGACTTTGGTCAACATTTTTGGTAAACGGACCAGGACCTGAGATTGGACGGTCCCGGAAGATCCGTAGAAAAATATGGGACTCGGGCATGTGCCCGGAATCGAATTCCGAGGCCTAGAGCCCGAGATATGAATTTCCGTGAAATTGTTTTTATGAAATTATTAAGGAAAATGGAAATAAAAATTGATTAAAAGACTATGGTATCGGGCTCGTATTTTGGTTCCGACGCCCGGTACAAGTCTTAAATATGTGTTAAGCGCTTTCTGTAAAGTTTGGTCGAAATCGGACGTCGTTTGACGTGTTTCGGACTATAAGTTCCAAGTTTGAAAGTTTATGAAGTTTAGAAGAAAAATCATGTGTTTTGAGGCTTGATTCAATGATTTTGATGTTATTCTGGCGATTTGATCGCACGAGCAAGTCCGTAGGATATTTTTGAGGTTGTATGCATGTTTGGTTTGGAGCCCCGAGGGCTCCGGTGAGTTTTGAATAGGCATCGGGTTGCATTTCTCATGTTTTAAAAATCTGGTATGCTGGCTTCTGCAATTTTTGCAAATGCGAAGGGAAGACTCGCAATTGTGAGCTCGCAAATGCGAGCATTGCTTCGCAATTGCGAAGTCTGGGAAAATGGGGCACTGTCGCAAATGCAATCAACACTTCGCAAATGCGAAGTCTGGGGAAAAGGCTTGGGATCGCAAATGCGATCCATTGGCTCGCAAATGCGAAGTGGCCCTGGTCGCAAATGCGATCGAATAATCGCAAAAGCGAAACCTGGCCACCAGACATGGGTTCGCAAATGCAAACTAAGAATGTCGCAATTCCCATATCCGAGGCCCAGCAAATTTTATACTTAGTCGAATTTTCATCACTTTTCACCATTCTTTCAAAATCCAAACACCATAGGCGATTTTTCAAGAGCAAACTTCATCCCAAATCATCTGTAAGTTGATTTTTACTCAATTCTTTCAACTTTTAACATCATTAAACATGTTTTCCATTTGAAATCAAGGATTTTCATGGGTGAAATTGGGGTTTTTGGGTGGAACCTAGGTTTTCCATAAATTGGGGAGTTGGACCTCGATTTAAGGTCCGATTTCAAAACAAATTATATGTTTGAACCCGTGGGGGAATGGGTAACCGGATTTTGGTTCGAACCTCGAGTTTTGACCACGTGGGCCCGGGGGCAATTTTGGAATTTTTGGGAAAAAACTTGGGAAACTCATTTTTATGCATTCAAATTGATTCATATAATGTTTATTAAAGTAATTGAGCAATTTGTGATTAGATTCGAGCGAATTGGAGGTGGAACCGCGAGGTAAAGCAATAGTTGAGGATTAAGTGGATTTCAAGGCTTTCAGGTAAGTGTTTGCTCTAACCCTAGCTTGAGGGAATAGGAGTTGAGTCTTGTTGCTAATTGCTATGTGATCGAGTACGATGTATAGGCATGGTGATGAGTATCTATACATTGGTGTCTAGCATGACCGTGAGTCCTTATAACGTGATTATTATGACTTGGTTGTGAACTCCGTGTTTATTGGAGGATTTCTATATGTTATGAATAGCATGTAAACGGTAATATGATCATTTGATTTCCTGGGAGCATAGGCTCGAATTGTGATACGAATATTGAAATCATACGAAATGACTTGATTCTTCGGAGCGTTGGCTCAAAATAGTAGAGTGAATTATAAGATAAGAAAAGTGAGAAAGAGAAAGCGTTGTTGGTTATTCCCTTGCCGGGATGTTTGTCAAATATTTGCTTATTTTTATGCCCCTTAATTGTGACTGTTGTTTGGGGAGTCGGACTGTTAAATGATACTGAGGATCGGGTTGCACGCCGCAACAATGATATTGAGGATCGGGTTGCGCGCCGCAACAATGATATATGATAAATGATATTGAGGATCGGGTTGCGCGCCGCAACAATGATGCATGATAAATGATATGGGTCGGGTTGCACGCCGCAACAGTGGTATTTGTGGAGCGGGTTGCACGCCGCAACAATAGTAATTATGGAGCGGGTTGCACGCCGCAACAGTTATTGAGGCTATGTGTTTGTATTTGAGTATTGATTCTTTGTTCATTGTGAACCTAAGTTGTTTTAGCTGTTACTCTGGATTGCTGTTAATATTGTATCTCCCCTTAGCATGTCTCCCTCCCCTTGTTGTTAATTACTTGATATTCGATTCTCGCTGTATATTTATAACTGCACAGGTTTATGTGATGTCCAGTCTAGCCTCGTCACTACTTCGCCGGGGTTAGGTTAGACACTTACCAGCACATGGGGTCGGTGGTGCTGATGCTACACTTCTGTGCATTTTTGCACAGGTCCAGGTTTTGAGGAGCAGCAACAGCAGTAGTTCGGGAGCAGACTTTCCTATTCACGAGACTGAGTTAGCCTTGCAGGCGTCCGCAGGCCCGGCGGCTCTTCTTTATGTTTTCCTTTTGACTGTCGCCTCATTGTTTTTGAGACAGACAGCTGTTATAATTCTTTCAGACCTTTGTATTTAGTTCATTCTTAGTGGTTTGTGAGTAATGTGACACCAAATCTTGGGTAGAGGCTATTGTTGACTATTCCTCGTTTTGATTCAGACTTATAAATTAGACTTCCGCTATTATTATTATTATTATTAAATTCCATATTTCTTATTGATGCTATAGATTGTTAACAAATTTAATTATTATTGAAAGGTAAATAAGTTGGCTTGCCTAGCTACTACGAGTAGGCGCCATCACGATCCCGATGGTGGGAAATCCGGGTCGTGACATAAAGTGATTTAAAAATCCTTTAAAATTAGGGAAAAATAAGGAAACGCTCGGATATGCTTATATATGCATACATATACTATTTTGAAAGTAATTTGCATATTAAAATATACATAGGGAATAATTGGGTATCAATAGTGTCACTATCCTAACCGTGGGAACTTGATGGCGGCTAACATCCACTTTCCAGGCAAGCAAATGTTAGCTAATATTTAACCAATTTTTTAGAAAATTTAAAAACCAGAATAGTAATAATTCAAAAACTGAAAATAAATCCAAAAATACA
>NW_017674933.1:68632-73148 GCF_001879085.1 Nicotiana attenuata
GGCACTCAGCCCATTTCATTCCGCCGTATAGAATGGCCCCGTCGGAGTTGAGGAGTTAAAGAACAGTTGCAGGATTTGCTGGAGAAGGGTTTCATTAGACCCAGTGTGTCTCCTTGGGGTGCGCCAGTGTTATTTGTCAATAAGAAGGATGGGTCAATCAGGATGTGTATTGATTACCAGTAATTGAACAAGGTAACGGTCAAGAATAAGTACCCACTGCCGAGGATTGATGATTTGTTCGACCAGCTTCAGGGTGCCAGCGTATTCTCCAAGATTGACTTGCGATCTGGCTACCATCAGTTGAGGATTAGGGCATCCGATGTCCCTAAGACAGCCTTCCGCACTCGGTATGGGCATTACGAGTTCCTGGTTATGTCATTTGGATTGACTAATGCCCAAGAAGCATTTATGGAGTTGATGAACCGAGTGTTCAGGCCATATTTGGACATGTTCGTGATAGTCTTTATTGATGATATTTTGGTGTACTCCCGCAGCCAAGAGGAGCACGAGCAGCACCTTAGAGTGGTTCTTCAGACTCTGAGGGATAGTCAGTTATATGCCAAGTTCTCCAAGTGTGAGTTCTGGTTGAGTTCGGTTGCATTTCTGGGTCATATTGTATCAGCAGAGGGTATTCAGGTGGACCCGAAGAAGATTGAGGCAGTCAAGAATTGGCCTCGACCAGCTTCAGTGACCGAGATTCGGAGTTTCTTGGGGTTAGCAGGTTATTATCGTTGGTTCGTGGAGGGGTTTTCTTCTATTGCAGCCCCGATGACCAGATTGACCCAGAAGGGTGCCAGTTCAGATGGTCAGAGGAGTGCGAGGCGAGCTTTCAGAAGCTCAAGACAGCTTTGACTACGGCACCGGTGTTGGTTCTGCCCACAGGTTCAGGGCCCTATACTCTTTATTGTGATGCTTCCCGTGTTGGGCTTGGAGCAGTGTTGATGCAGGATG
The DNA here is from genome assembly GCF_001879085.1 of Nicotiana attenuata. Classification (NCBI taxonomy): domain Eukaryota; kingdom Viridiplantae; phylum Streptophyta; class Magnoliopsida; order Solanales; family Solanaceae; genus Nicotiana; species Nicotiana attenuata. The sequence goes on from NW_017674933.1 coordinate 69,584, forward strand.
GCAAGGTCATTGCCTATGCTTCGAGGCAGTTGAAAATTCATGAGAAGAACTATCCAGTGCATGATCTGGAGTTGGCAGCCATTGTCCACGCCTTGAAGATTTGGAGGCACTATTTGTATGGCGTGACGTGCGAGGTGTTCACTGATTATAAGAGTCTACAGTACTTATTTAAGCAAAAGGATTTGAATTTGAGGCAGAGGAGGTGGTTGGAGTTGTTGAAGGATTATGATGTCACTATCTTATATCACCCGGGTAAGGCCAATGTGGTGGCCGATGCATTGAGTAGAAAGTCCGCCAGCATGGGTAGTCTTGCTTATATCCCGGTCAGCCAGAGACCGCTTACTTTAGATGTTCAGGCTTTGGCCAACTGATTTGTGAGATTAGATATTTCTGAGCCTAGCAGAGTGTTGGCTTGCACGGTCGCTCATTCTTCTCTATTGGAGCGTATCCGTGATCGGCAATTTGATGATCCCCATTTGTGTGTCCTGAGAGACACGGTACAGCGTGGAGGTGCCACGAAGGTGACCTTAGATGATGATGGTGTTTTGAGATTGCAGGGGCGAGTTTGTGTGCCTAATGTTGATGGGATTCGAGAGTTGATCTTAGCGGAGGCCCATAGTTCTCGGTATTCTATTCACCCGGGCGCCGCGAAGATATATCAGGACTTACGGCAGCATTATTGGTGGCGTAGGATGAAGTAGGATATTGTTGCATATGTGGCTCGGTGTCTGAACTGTCAGCAGGTCAAGTATGAGCATCAGAGACCCAATGGTTTGTTTCAGAGGATTGAGCTCCCCGAGTGGAAGTGGGAGAGGATTACCATGGATTTCATTACTGGACTTCCGCTGACTCGGAAGAAGTTTGATGCTATTTGGGTCATTATTGATAGGCTAACCAAGTCAGCGCATTTCATTCCAGTGGCAGTCTCCTATTCATCCGAGAGGTTAGCTGAGATTTATATCCGGGAGATTGTTCGCCTTCATGGAGTGCCGGTATCTATCATTTCGGATCGGGGTACGCAGTTTACCTCGCGCTTCTGGAGAGTGGTTCAGCAGGAGTTAGGTACCCAGGTTCAGTTGAGCACAGCGTTCCATCCTCAGACGGACGGTCAGTCCGAGCGGACTATTCAGATTTTGGAGGATATGCTCCGGGCTTGTGTTATTGACTTTGGAGGTTCATGGGATCAGTTATTGCCTTTAGCAGAGTTTGCCTACAATAACAGCTACCAGTCGAGCATCCAGATGGCTCCTTATGAGGCCTTATATGGTAGGCGGTGTCGGTCTCCGATTGGATGGTTCGAGCCGGGAGAGGCTCGGTTGATAGGTACAGATTTAGTTCAGGAGACCTTGGAGAAGGTCAAGGTCATTCAGGACAGACTTCGTTCAGCTCAGTCTAGGCAAAAGAGCTATGCAGATCGTAAGGTTCGAGACGTAGCTTTCATGGTTGGTGATCGGGTATTGCTCCGGGTGTCGCCTATGAAGGGCGTGATGAGGTTCGGAAAGAAGGGCAAGCTTAGCCCTAGGTACATTGGTCCGTTTGAGATTCTTGATCGAGTGGGAGAGGTGGCTTATAGACTTGCATTGCCACCTAGCTTATCAGCCGTGCACCCAGTTTTTCATGTGTCTATGCTTCGGAGGTATCACGGCGATCCTACCCATGTATTAGACTTCAGCACTGTCTAGTTGGACAAAGATTTATCTTATGAGGAGGAGCCGGTAGCCATTCTAGACCGGCAGGTCCGTCAGTTGAGATCTAGGAGTTTTCCCTCTGTTCGTGTTCAGTGGAGAGGTCATCCCCCTAAGGCCTCGACCTGGGAGTCCGAGTCCGATATGCGGAGCCGTTATCCACATCTGTTCCCCGACTCAGGTACTTATTTCTTTTGTCCGTTCGAGGACGAACGGTTGTTTTAGAGGTGGAGGATGTGACGACCCAAAGGGTCATCACCTATTTCCTCATCCATTCCGTGCTTTCGAGGCCTTAAAACCTCATTTTTACTTGCCTCGATTTGCGTGCGCAGTCCGGGCGCGTAGCCGGAAAGCTGTTTATGTTGAAATATGTGAATTCCGTGAAAAATTTGAAGAATTTTGATATTAATATGATTATAGTTGACTTTGGTCAACATTTTTGGTAAACGGACCCGGACCCGAGATTGGACGGTTCCGGAAGGTTCGTAGAAAAATATGGGACTCGGGCATGTGCCCGGAATCGAATTCCGAGGTCTAGAGCCCGAGATATGAATTTTTCCGTGAAATTGTTTATCTAAAATTATTAAGGAAAATGGAAATAAAAATTGATTAAAAGACTATGGTATCGGGCTCGTATTTTGGTTCCGACGCCCGGTACAAGTCTTAAATATGTGTTAAGCGCTTTCTGTAAAGTTTGGTCGAAATCGGACATCGTTTGACGTGTTTCGGACTATAAGTTCCAAGTTTGAAAGTTTATGAAGTTTAGAAGAAAAATCATGTGTTTTGAGGCTTGATTCAATGATTTTGATGTTATTTTGGCGATTTGATCGCACGAGCAAGTCCGTAGGATGTTTTTGAGGTTGTATGCATGTTTGGTTTGGAGCCCCGAGGGCTCGGGTGAGTTTTGGATAGGCATCGGATTGCATTTCTCATATTTTAAAAATCTGGTATGCTGGCTTCTGCAATTTTCGCAAATGTGAAGGGAAGACTCGCAATTGCGAGCTCGCAAATGCGAGCATTGCTTCGCAATTGCGAAGTACAGGAAAATGGGGCACTATCGCAAATGAGATCAACACTTCGCAAATGCGAAGTCTGGGGGAAAGGCTTGGGATCGCAAATGCGATCCATTGGCTTGCAAATGCGAGGTGGCCCTGGTCGCAAATGCGATCGAATGTTCGCAAAAGCAAAACCTGGCCACCAGACATGGGTTCGCAAATGCGAACTAAGAATGTCGCAATTCCCAGCCCTGTTTTGTTCGCAATTGCGAACCATGGTTCGCAATTCCCATATCCGAGGCCCAGCAAATTTTATACTTAGTCGAATTTTCACCACTTTTCACCATTCTTTCAAAACCCAAACACCATAGGCGATTTTTCAAGAGCAAACTTCATCCCAAATCATTTGTAAGTTGATTTATACTCAATTCTTTCAACTTTTAACATCATTAAACATGTTTTCCACTTGAAATCAAGGATTTTCATGGGTGAAATTGGGGTTTTGGGTGGAACCTAGGTTTTCCATAAATTGGGGAGTTGGACCTCGATTTAAGGTCCGATTTCAAAAAAAAATATATATTTGAACTCGTGGGGGAATGGGTAACCGGATTTTGGTTCGAACCTCGAGTTTTGACCACGTGGGACCGGGGGCGATTTTAGAATTTTCAGGAAAAAAACTTGGGAAACTCATTTTTTATGCATCCAAATTGATCCATATAATGTTTATTAAAGTAATTGAGCAATTTGTGATTAGATTCGAGCAAATTGGAGGTGGAACCGCGAGGTAAAGCAATAGTTGAGGATTAAGTGGATTTCAAGGCTTTGAGGTAAGTGTTTTGTTTAACCCTAGCTTGAGGGAATAGGAGTTGAGTGTTGTTGCTAACT
>NW_017674933.1:78396-80492 GCF_001879085.1 Nicotiana attenuata
GGAGGGATTTTCATTAAATTGTTCGGACTCGAATTGGTTTCTTGGTCAGAATCGGCTTCTCGGAGAACACTGACAGAAGACTCCTTAGTTGGAGTATCCTGAGCTATTAGTGTTTTCTCTATTTCTAGTATTCTACGCTGAAGGTCAGAGAACTGAGGATAGTCTTTAGCTTGGTGGATCCGAAGTTCTGTAGCAAAAGTTCTAGGGATCTCATAAGGTTTAAACAAAGGGATTGAAGAAGTGGAGGTATCTGCTGGCTTAGAACTAGTAGATGCTGAAGTTGGTTTTGTAACTAAATATTCACCAAGGGATTGTAAATATTTGTTTGTATAATTATTTTGTTCAAAAATACTTTTAATATCTTTGCCTGTAATAGCTTCATTTTCATTTTTTAATTTGAAAGGATTAGCTACTACTGAAGCATTTGCATAACTTGTTGAAAATCCCTGTGCCGGAGGAAGTTCTGAGAGGACTTCTTCTCCTGAGGAGGTTTTCCAAATTTTTGAAACATTAACTGATTTAGAAAAAGGAAAATCTAATTGATGATATTCAGCATAAGCCTCAAACCATTCAAAGAAATTGATTTGTTCTTTTATGTAGTTTAAAGACTCATAGTAGATACTTCGGATGTTTTTTCTATTATCTCCTTGAAAATTCTCAAAAAAAACAAGTTCTTTTGAAAATATTTTCTGGTGAATAAAAATTTGCTAGTTTTACTTTATCAATTTTGAAATCTTTTTCTAAAACACCTAATTCAGCACCTAAAGATGAGTAAGTGGGAGATTGAGGTTGTTCATAATTAACTTCTGTTGGAGGGGTTGTCTCTACCGAATATTTGGCTTGTGGGATCCTAGAGTCAAAATTAACTGTTTCGATCCAAGAAGGAAAAGAAGATATTGAATATCTTCCAGGCTGAATCTCAAACTGTGTCGAAGAGGATGAGACAGAGACTCTTTGGCTAAATGATCTCTGGAAGGAAATGGCTACAGATCCGCTAGAATATTGTTGGATCTGAGAGACCGTAGTATTTTTTGGTTTTTCAGCTTGAGTGGCATCTTGTAGTAACCAGTTTTGTGGTAGAGAAACTTGGCTCCAAGAAATGGGTTTTGGTATTGATAGGTGAGATCTTTGTAGATCTGTTTTGAAAAGAACAGTTTCTCCTTTATGGAGGGTTTTCATGGCTCCAGTGTTAAAGGCAGAACTCATGGCTTTGTACTGTATTCTATAAATAATTGCTACTGGTAAGGATCCAGTTTTGGTTTTGTAATTGGCTGTTTTAACATTAAGAGTTAAAGAATCTAAAAGTTTGATTTCCTCATGATCTGATTCAAGAGGAATGGTTTGCTCAATTGTAGAAATATGGTAATCACTGGTTAAGGGCCATCGTGAAGACTTGTAAATTGTGGACTGTGGATGTTTAGGGATCTTCCAGTCATCAATTGATTGCTGCAAATCAGAAAAGCTAATTTCTTCTTTGAGTTTTAGATTGGAGGAGGATGATGAGGAGGAAGATGAAGAAGTTGTAGAAGAGAAGGAGTTTTTTGAAGGGGAGGAAAAAGGATGGAAGAAAGACATGGCTTTGATCTGCAAGTAATTACAACAAGATTAACGATGATAACTTTAATGCTTCCTGTTCTTGGTTCAAGAGACCATTGGGTTCCATAAGGATAATATTCAAGTTCTTAACTCAATATTATGTAGAAAAGTTAGATCTGAAAACCAAATATATGAATACATGTCTTCTCTTATATATAATAATTAAACCTAATAATTTCTTAAGAATTTGTTCTTTAGGATGACCCAAAGGTTATAAATAACCATCTATAAGCCAACTGAGAATTATCATATCCACTTTTCTTTAGGGGCTTCCGGTCCCCTTGGTATCAGAGCCATGGGGGGAAGTAAGGATTATTATTCTTGTCCTTAACTTGCTTTTATGTGGTATTGATAGATCAATCTCAGATCTATAGATATATGGCTTCTTTTATATATCTTTCTTAAATCTTATACTTTTTTTAAGGAGATCTCTTAAGGATGGCACTGTGATCCTTTCGGATCTACACTGTATATATATACAGTTATTTGGTATCTGAGTC